>NW_028301554.1:12352500-12485000 GCF_042242905.1 Orbicella faveolata
GAGCAGGAAGAATATTTTTCAACTCACTAAATGTGCCATAATATTGCATGTTTTAAAGTGACAGATTTTGTCGATGCAAAGTGGTCTCATTGCTGTGCATATTTATTGATGATTAAAGTCTGCACTGTAGCAAGTGACCGGAAGTATTTCCTTTAGCCCCTGGGTTGGTTACTCCACAGCATTAAACCTGCTGGTACCCATTTATACATCTATGTGGTAAATTGTCTTAACATTTTTTTTAACACTAACCCTGGCCAGGGCTTTGATTCAAGTGAAGTGTACAAACCATTAGGCCACTATGTCTCCACATTTACTGATGATAATGACTATATATTAATTTCACTGTTCACAGATTCACAACTTCTTTCCTGCGTTTCAGGTTCGATCTGACTGGTTTGTATACATGGTACTATCTTCATTGCCCTGGGTAAGATTTCTATCCATTTACATTACATTGTTGTTGAATGGGCACTTCATATTTTTTGGAGATTTTTTTTTCAGCTTCTTGTACCTTGAATATTGATTTGAGGTTGCTGCAGACAGGCCTTCAGGGGTGTCTTTAAGAAAATATATATTGTACTTGGGTAGCTTTTAACAAAACCATGGAAAAGTATAATCAAAGTGTTCTATGAGCAAACTCGTAAATTTTGCAGTGGAATGTTGATTGATACGAGCTAATCTTTGCGTAAATTATATGGAATTACTCTTTTCACAAGAAAACACTGAACATGTAATAACTTAAGTGATGGTCTGCAAGGGTAGCAAATACAGGGCAGCCTATGAATGACTCTATCACTTGAAGTATACTTTGAATTTTAAATATGAATGCTCATCAAAGTATGTACGTAACCAAGCTTTGTTTGCGAGGAAAATTCCAGCTGCGTTGAGAAGTATAATCTGCGGTTATCAAAATCATAAGAGGCTGGCAAGTAGACAAAAGTTTTTTTTTTTTTTCTGAAAACAAAGATATTGAACATTTTTGTATGAACTAAAAATTTTTTTTGTAAACTATATCACTTATACTGTTCAAGTAACTTAAGCATCTTACCATGAATATGATCCAAACAATCAACTAATAAACCAACACATTCTGTTTAACTCATTCTATCACATGATATTCTTTACATAATACTCTCATGAACCATTTACAGCAGAGCAGTTTACCAGATCTCATTAGAAAGGACGCAAAAAGTACTTTCTGGAAAAAAAAATAGGTTGCCTTCATGGAAACTAATATTTCTTTCACAAAAATTTCACGTAATAGAACTTTAAATTTATAGGGCAAAAAGGTTAAAAAATTATAGCAAAACAAAAAATTAAGTCAAGTTACTCTGCTGTTCCAATTTGATGCTGAAACAAACCATTTGTCTTGATATACAAGCAAAGTATCTCAAAAGCAGAACGGAAGTCAATTTTTTTTCCCGAGACGCAAACAGAAGTATTGCATTACAGTCACCGTGTATGCAAATTAGAGTCAAGCTTTTTGACCTCAACGAAAATGCTGCAAAACATTTACATTTACATTTGGATCCCTGCAAAGTCACCCAGCCTAAACATGAGCTCTACACCATATAGGATTACTCAATTCAAATAAGTGATCTGAATAAACGAGATGCCAAAGGTAAAACTGACGATCGGAAGGGTATTTAGCTATTTAGTTGCAATTGAACCACACTGGCCTCGAATTTCTAGTATATTTCAGAATTTCTTACAATACCTTCTGAGTTGTTTTTCTCCCAAAATCCATCTTCAGGATCTTTGAAATCTTTCTCAATTTGTCCTAGATGAGAATCTCGGCAATTTCAAAGTGAATTTACTTGATCACGCTAAAATTGTCTTGCTGCCATATGGTAATGGACTGTATTTTGACCTTGAACTGCTGCTTGAAGGTGGCAAAATGTGAACTTGTGGTTGGGAGACCTTGAAATGTTGCTTGAAGATGGCGAAACGTGTACTCGTAGTTACAAGAACCTTGAAATGCTGCTAGAAGATGGCGACCGGAGACCACCGTGCATGCCTAGTTTAGTAAAATTGAGAAAACTTCCCATACTACCAACACATTTCTTATGTTTTTGAAATTCCTTGTATGTTTACACGTGGGGGCAATTAGTTCTCATACCAGTCCAGTTTATCATGCAAGGGTGGTAGTGTCTCAGATTGAACCCAATTTGCAGGAAAATTGTCTGCGAAACTTATAATCTGCAGTTATCTAAAGTGCTAGAGGCTTGTGAGAGCACGGTGTCCCATAAGGTTTTTGCGGTAATTAGATCTACTATAAATAGACATTTATAGTTTTCACGAGAGCTAATAACAATAATGTATTTATCATACCAGTCTTGTTTTGTGACTTTGCACTATGTTAGCTCATCATACAAGTGTCAAAGTGTACATTCAGCTTGAACAGGCCCCCAGATTATTGTCTGTGAGCAAAATGCTTGGATTGGATTTCTGTTTGTGAAGTTCTTCTCTCTCCCACTTTGTGGGTTTCTTCTTCCAATGCAATATGTTAACAACAATGAAGAGTTTGTCTTCTTGAAATCAGGATTTCCTCGTGGTGGGTTCCACGCACTTGAAACTTATAATCTGGCACAATCAAGTGCTTTAGAGGCTTGCAAGTGCTTTAGAGTCTTGTAGTGCCATAGCAGATTTTTTTGACAACTGCTATGGTGGCCTCAACAAAACTGTTTGGTTTGGTTTCTGAAATTTAATATTTCAGGAGCTCAACCCTCCACTGCGCAATAGTACCATTGATATGTAGTGAGGACTGCTTCTTGTTGATTTTTGACTTTGGAATGGAAATTTACAAAAGGACCTTCCAGCAATGTCACCTTGTCTCGTGAAAAATGTCGTCAAATTTGGGTTAGAATTCCTTGAGATTTTTACCTTAAATTTGGACTTTTCTGATCCCCCACAAAAACTTCTCAAAGATAATAACATCTCTGTATGTTCAAAAGAGCAGAAATTTTCAATAGCAATTTCAAGCTGTTTCCCAAACAATGTCATCAAAATTTGTTTGGAGTGCCTCAAGATTTGTACCTTTAGCTTGGACTTTTCTGTTGATAAGGCCAGCCTGATGCACAAAAACATTGCCCCCTAAAACCATTCAAAGATAAGGACATCTCTGTATCAGCTATTTGTAAATGTATTGTTTGACATCAAATAACTTTACAGTTTACAAGTATCAGTCTTGACAGTACAAATAGTTTAAATAGATCATGATTATCAGCCCTAGCACTGAACTCCAAACAGTTAAAATAGGTAACAAATGCACTGCCACTTATCCAACGATGATTATAACATAAGGCCTAGGTAGGTTCCCAATGCATATTACAAAAGTCAATATTTGCTTGCCACTTAACCCATGATGATTAATAATATAAGGACAAAAACATCCCCAAGGTGTACTGCATATTTGTTCTTTTTTAATTAGGAGTTTACTTAACATTAGAATTGTCATAGAAATGTCATATGGACTTTAACCAGAAAGCAAACAAAACAATTTTTTTTGGTGCAACAATTGCAGTGACATTATACTTGGACCTAGAAATATGACATGATGTACATGTATGTGCCTGCAATATTGACTGTCTAATGACAGTGATTTCACAAGCTTTATTTACTAGTCAGCAGAATTACTGGTACCTTAAAAACTTTACAGTTGATGGAGCGGCACCTCATTGCATATCAATTCCATAATCAATACAACTCATAACTTGCTTTAATTGCAGTTCACGGGTAAAGGTTGAATCAGAAGAAATAATAGATTGTTTGAAAGCTTTGATCTATTGGTTAGTGCATGTGAGCCTTCAAATGCAAATTATATATTAAAAGTCAAATTCTGTCTCATTTTGATTGGTTCTTACATGTACTTATGATCAATTGGAGGACAGATGCACAGATGACATCATTAACAATTTTTTTGTATCTTTGTTATATAAATCAGTCAAGTAGATTTCATGTTGTCTTGCATCTGTTCAGTAATAGATCATAGAAGATGTCAAAATGACTCTGGTTAGAACATCAGTGACACACTGGCCTAACAGCTCATGTGCAACCTTTCTTTGTTCTTACCAGTTTTTAACGTCATCTGTGGTCAACTACTGAACAGACACACAGTAATATGGAACGTAGATTAATTTAACTGACAATGTTTGCTGAACTGAATTACCTGCCTTCCCATTTGTAAACTCCATGATTTGTTCGGTCAAGTACGACCTATCAAACTGCACAATGTCAACCAGCAGATGCAGATTCCAAATTCTTGGAGGCTTTTGGAATTTATATTAAACTAGACAAATAAAATATTCGACGATCTTCATCACTTTTGTCAAGAGGTAAACCTGAGAATTTATTGTATTCTGACTGGCTTTTGCTTTGATTTTATTTAGTGGTCAGCTACACTGCAGTCCTTGTTTATTTTGGAATTGAGCAACCTATTGATCCATGAAGGTGTTCAGTACGAATAGAGAATATTGGGATTGTTAAAAATTTGTCTTCTTGTAATCCACTAACAAAGCGCTTTGTTGTTATAGGCTGGCAAGGAACTTTCAGAGAAGAAGGGACAGGAATTTGAACAGCTGTTAACAACTATTGAGCAATACATAAGGTACCATATAAATGTTTTTCTTAGTGATTGCCTTAACTGTCTGTCAAGAACACAATACCATGACTATGGCCAGGGTTTGAACCTGGAGCACTCTATCGGTAAATTTGCCACACATATCAGAAGATTGAGAATCCACTAAAACCTGTAACAGGTATTTAATTTAGCCTTTTGTCAGGGCCAACGTACTTATTATTATTTTTTGTCAGTCATAGACACAAGACTCACATTCCTTCGCTCCGAGTGTGGTCAAAAGATGAGCCTCACCCTCAAGAGGAGGTTAGTTGTCTTTACTGGTTGCTATTTGGGTTAGCAAGCTCTACTAAAAGTAAGGTGAAAATGTGAAGTGCACAGAAATTCTGTGAAGAAAATTAATGAACAAGTTAATGCACAGAAAAATATTGGATAAGAATACTTATATTCTATATATTGCAAATTACCACACACATATATACAAGGAAAGATGCAATTAAAAACTAACAAATGTATAAACAGTACTTTTATTGTCAGGCCGCAAAGAACATCCCCTCTCACATTATAGAATGCTCACACAGATGCCAAACAAAACGTAGCTAAACTCTAAGTGTTGTGAGGTCCAACAAGTATTTCATCACTAGATTTTGCTGCAGTCATAGTATTTATTATATTTCATACTTTCATTTGTTTTACTTGAACAGTATATGGACTGCCTGTGGGCACAAATCAAGAAACTGAAATCTGACAATTGGCAGGTAGGTGGCAGGCTTTAAAAGTGGGTTAGAAGACAGAAATAACAAACAAATGTTTGCAATGTTTGGCTAAATATTATGCAGGCAAACTTTATATTGATTTAAGTACTATTTAGGCAAAGTTAGTCTTGAGCTAAACATTAAGGCAAAATTTATTTCAAGTGAACTTCACTCAAACAATATCATTAGGACTTTCTTCAGAACTTTGCCATTGTATTATTATTTGCATTCTCTGGAGATTTCTATGTGTTTGAGATGATGGTGAGAAACATTCTTTTTGACTCCAATACCTTCTCCTGCTTTGTTCCTTTCTCATCTGGCTGAACAGTGTTTCTTTGCAGGCTCTGGCAGTGCTTGAATTTCATCAACCAGTTGTTATCAGCCCTTGTATTTTACCAGTAGTAACAAAACTTTTGAGCCAGATTGTGGCAGGGAAATTTGTTGATTTGAGTGGGTTTCTGTTGTGATGATGGCAATGCCAAGTAAAAAAATAATAGGTCCACAAAGCGTACTTGTAAGGGCTTAGATTTTCTTTTACTCCATTCAGTTAAATGTCAGCGTTCAGGAGTTAATGTACTGCAAGTGAATAGGCCATCACTTAGAAAGATAAAGGTATAAATTTAAATAAATAAGGTAATATTGATTATTAGGTATCAACATAGGTGAGGTGTTATTAATTGTATTGAAGACTGTTTACAGATATCAAATTAACTTGTACATGTACTGTCAAGAGGGTTTGCCTCTATATTTAAGCCAGTTACATAATAAAGTCAGCAACTGAGAATTCAACAGTTGGTCCCAAATAGACACCTTGTCAATGGTGTCGATAATTTCCACTGAAGTTCTCAATACGTTTTGTCATGACTGCAAAGAAATGTTGTCACATGAAATAAGAATAATCAATTTGCATACAGGATGTAGGTTCTTTTGTTGATTGCAAGCTTTAAGATGATGCAAAATGTGATAAAATGTTACTGTAAATGCAGTAAAAAAATATAAAAAAAGCATATTGTTCATACAGTTTGTATGCTTCTTTTGACACATGTAGATCCTTCTGGATAAAAGAGTGCATCCATGTTTGTTTCTGGATGCAATATTAATCTTCAAGTGGCTGTTAGCATACAGTTGTGTAAAGAGTTGTGTAATAGAGCTTCCAACGACTCACGTGAAAAATATACAGTACAGGTTTATCAGCTGGAACTTGATAAAAAGTCGAATGCTACATGACAAACATCAAAATTTTGGCTAAAGGAGTGTTCCACATTGCTCAGTGTGCTTCACTCTGGTTTACTAGGTTTTCATGCTCCCATGACCTGGTACAGATGTGTCTCATTGTAGGTGTTATAATTGTTTTGTCAAACCCAATACTTCTTTGATTGGTTGGATCTGTTTTAAAGTACAAAAAGATAATAACATATTTTTTATCATGCTATTCACAGTGGGAGGTTAATTAATTAAATGTTATTTGAAGAACACAGTGCAACTGTTATCAGCTCTTTTGGGAGAATTTCTTGTACACACATTCATTCACTGTAATCACATTCCTGGTCATGTTGAACTTGTTGCATATCAGCTTGACAACCACAAATCAAGACATGTGCAGTACACCTTTCATTTTGAAAAGACCAGTCCATGTTTGTGAGCAAGACAATTGCAAATATAATAGGTTTTTAAGCTCTTCATTGCTGACCAAAGTGTATCTCCCAAATGAAAGGAGTATCCCATGCAAATCCGCAAAGTTAAATTAAAAATATGTCAAAGCTGTGCTCTGATGTCTTTAAAACTGTAACAAACAACAATTGTAGTAACAATGATGTAATACATCAAGCATGAAAGACCATGTTTAACCACATTTCCAATTATGGAGAAGAGTGTTTAAAAAATCACACACAGCTGAGAATTTTTGACAAAATTTGAGGTGTTGGAAATGTGATGGAATGTGGTCTCTGGTGTTTGACACACTATAATACACCCATCTTCTCAAATGAAACTAAAACTAAGGAGAAAAAGGTGACTTAAAATTATAACATCTATGCCAAATAAGATCAGATATCCAAACACCACCACATTTATGATTTACATTGTTTAAACTTGAGGGGTTATTGATGAGTTTGAGAAAATTATTTGAAAATGCTTCTGCAAGTGAATTTTTAGGAGACACATATTGGGCATTGTTTGATGTCAAGAGTAAAAATAATGAACAATGTATTAAATTGCATTACGCTGCATTGAATGTACATTCTGGCAAAAACTGAAACTATTCCTGGAATATTTGCTAACCTCATTGTAACAGTTAAAGGCAAATACACATTTTTTTGTACAGAATTAATATCTTGTAGAACTGTATAGGCTTGATCCAATAAGCATATTCTGAGTAGTGTCTTCTATTTGATTGTAAATTTTAACAATAATCAAGTGAACATAATTTGCAACACGCTGCTTACCACCGTTCACCAAAGTGTGCTTCTGCCAGTTCCTTGACTTGTGGCCAGCAGACACAGTAGTTGTTGGATTATTGTTATTAACTACTGCAGGGCCTAGATTGTTCTCCACATCATTCACTTCCCCTTACAAGTAATGGGATGTAAACAAAATGTAGCCCATAATTTCTGTACATGTCCAGAATTTGTTTCAATGTTGTCAAATAAAATACATTTAAATAAAACATGGTAAAAATCCATCCCCATTGAACATGTGATAAGGCATCCTTCGCTTCCTTGACCGGTATTGTTCAATTGATGTCCCCATACTCGCAGTTAATATTGTCATGTAGTTAACAAACAGCTCCAGTACATGTAAGTTCAGCAGTTTGACTGCATTCACAGCTGCTTAAAATGACTGCACAGTACAAGAACATGTATACGATAACTGACAATCGTTTGGGTAAAGAAGGTGAGTGCTTGCGAAAGCGAATACATCTCCCGTGCAATCCACCCATGAGCTGAGTCTGGATAAGTTAATGGCTTGTGTGAGGAAAGCAAATCTTGTATCGCCGAAGGAATTTTCTCACAAAGATCTAAGTGAAATAACAAACAGTACACAGTTCTCGAGGGCAGTGCGGGAAGAAAGATAATATATAACAAAAACGAGGCAAAGCAATTTAGAAATGGAAAACAACTTACCTTGAAAACTGCAACCAACTCGCGACGGTAAGCTGTGGAAAAATATTACATGTACTCAAAACAGCAATGGCCACCATATCAAACGCTCATGTCATATAAGCCTGCTCAATTCCTCCTAGAAGATCTTGCAATACGCTACACGTAGAAAAATAAATTCTGCCAACGGTAGCATAGTGGAGGCTGAAACCCCCACAAACATGAATAGATATTTTGCGCTTGAATTTCTAGATCTGTGCAGTGCGCCTATCGCCCTAAAAACTTGCTCAGGCTTATTTCATTTATGAATTTATTATGCAGTGACACAATCAATTGCAAGCAGAAATACCAATGATACCAAGCGTAGTCAATCAATTAAAATCAATAGATATCGGAAATCAATTGATTCAATCGATATCAATTGCTAATTGCTAGTGATTTATATCTGCAAACGAAAGCAATCTAACTCACAGAACAATTTCTTTATTGATTGCTATTAATGGCAAAAATCAATAACAGTCAGTAATCCCTGCAGTCATCGGGGATATATACCTCTTACTAACTGAGTTTGAGGTCCGTACTGTAAGTTACAGACCGAGGTTTTACCCCCATCAATTTATGGCCCAAGCGCAAAGCATGTGGAGCATAAATCGAAGGGGGAAAAAATGAGGATCTGTAACTTAAAGTACAAACTGAGAAGACAAGGTTAGTAAGATTTTTATTATATCTCTACTGTGTGCCTGACGCACGTTTGTGAATGATTTCTATTCACACGTAATGGCTTCAAATTTCTGACACACATCAAAAGCAAAACAAGCCAATTTGAAATAGTTTTTAAGTCGTTAGCATGCTTTAATACACAATTTAGAGTAAAAGAAAGTTTTAAACTTTTACTTGCTATAAAAGTTAAGAACACTTGGTGATAAATCACGGAACAGTTTGGCAACAAAAACAACCATAAATTTTAGCAGGCCATACAGGAGAATACGGCCCACTAAATTGACCAATCACAACGTGCGTACTAACTGAGAGATATAATAATGACTGTTATTGATTGAAAGAAATCGACAATAACCACCCATATTCAAAGATGGCTTTGCTATGGTGTAAAATAAGGAAGAGCCACAGAGTTGCTTAGAAATGCTTCAAGAAATCGAAATGGAAAGACTTTTACTGTTTAAATTACTTGCTTTAAATAATTCCTCCCAAGGTAAATTGTGTTATCTCATAATTTCAGATTATACCTGACTAAATAAGGTTTAGGGAGCAAACTGTTTGAACTATCGAACAGTGATCTTTTTGACGTGCTCAAGGAGTTGTTTTTCTCACCTAGCGGGTAAAATTTAAAACATGGGTGGTATGCTTAGCTTACTGCTCATGTTTTAAATTTTCTCACCTATGTAGGTGATGAAATAACCACATTTGAGAAAGCTAAAATCACTATTAAAACAAAGAAATCAATAACAAGAGAATCATATATGAGAAAATGAAGCAAACCATAATTGTACAACAGGGGCAGCTGTAGTGTCAACTATACTTGTGGCTAGTTAGTGTTGCCATCCACTCCAGAGAAACCTAAGCTGTGAATTGAAGAGATTCCTGTTGGTTTGAGGTGTATGGAGGGATTTGCTTCAACATCAGTGCTCATTCTGTGGCCAGCCACTGTTGAGCCTTATGATCTGAAACTTAATGACTTTATAGACCCTTAAGTGGCTGTCAATTAAAAATTCATTTGTTTGCATTTAGTTAGTCTCACTAAAGTAAAAATTCTTTTGAATTATCAACTCATAAATTAGGTTAGTAAGGCTAATTTTAATACTTACTAAAGAGTTTATAATTGGCGACCACCATTTATGAAAATGGACTTAACTAATTTATGTTATTTTGTACAGGAAAAACATATCAGGAGGCCTTATCTTGCATTTGATGATGTTCTTGGAGATGCTTTGCAGGTGTTTTCTTTATTCTTTGAATGTACATGCATAGTAAAATCCTCTTGTGGTGTTTGGATAGCCGATAAACACTGTCTTGAGTGTTTGATATATCTTCTCAATCGAAACAAAAACTAAGGAGTAAACAGAGAAGTAAAATTGTCAAAATCTATGCAAATTAAAACCAGGTACCACACCACCTTCACGGTTGTGATTTTCTTTGTTTTAACTTGATGAATTATCAATAAGTTTGAGAAGGCATATTCCAATATGTTGTTGATTTAGACATTCTTATTTTATACCTACCAGGATTTCTTCATCTTTGTTTGGTAGAATAGCTAGAGTAGGAGCTGAATCTAATCCCATCAATAGTAATTGTTTTGTATTTCCTTCTTAGCATACCCTTCCATCATTCATGCTTCCAGTACTAAAAGATGGCATTGTATACCCTCTTCCAAAAGTAGTTTATAGAATGTTTGATTACACTGATGTACCCGAGGTAAGTTCATGTACTGTAGATCAAGGTACTGTTTGTTTGTTTGTTTTATTTTTCAAAGAAAAAGTATTGCAGTAGTAGGGGTTGTATTGTGCAGGGTGATTTGAATATTAACTCGCGAAAATTGCATAAAATATAAATGAATACTAGAACCTGCATTACCAGATCACTCAAAGCACTTGTTGTACAGTTAAAGCAATATATTTGTGCTTGAAGATGGTTTGAAACAACCCTTGGTTTAATTTATTGGAAATGTTTACTAGCTTCGGCTACTTGTGCAAGTCTATGCCGCTTCTTGTGTACCTGTCAGTATTGGAGGTGTCTGCTTGTCCATAAATGGAAACTTGACTCTGAAGATGACTTCCACTCGGACTGTTAGAAAGTCAGTCACCAGCAACAGCTCTTTTCAGAACTGTAGCGCTCACCCAGATGATCACACTGGATGAAATAGTTATTGCCACATGTAGTGGTAATCCAAATTCTTATGTAGCTTCTTATGTGCAGGAATTGTTCACTCCACATCTTAAGGGCCCATTAACCGATTCATGCGTGCACTCGCACGCGTTGCTAAGGAGGTGACATTTCACTTCCGGTTACTTACGTCAGCCTGAGCGCGGAAAATAATAACAACTCAAAAACTTGCAAATTTGCTTACATTTTAGAAGTTTTTCTTTGTGTTTCTCAAAATACAAAGCAAAAAAAAAAGTACAAGCAAAGACAAAGAGAGAAAGAGAGATAAACAAGAGCAACAGAAAGAGAAAAACTAGCTCCGTGTGGCTTTGTCTGATCTTACCGAAGTGCGCTGGTAGTGTAAATTGCGCACACGCTGATAGGGTAACTTCCAATATCTATTGGGCGCACTTCCGGTTTCTTTAAATGCTAAAGGAAACGCGGTTTTTCATTAAATCCAGCCTTTTTCGACGAATTTCGATTAAAGCCAATGTTGGCAACAAAGCTATGCATTCCTTTTTCGAAATCATGCTTTTTTCAGAGAATTACGAATTTTTCAATATTTTGAAATGCTTTCAAAATCTGACCTTTTAGAAATGAAACAAAATCGATGCATAGCGTAATGAGGATTTAACTTAAAATATTAAATCAATGAGAAAAATCCCGATAAAGTAATTTGCCTGGGAGCCTTTTCATTTTTTTCTGTATTAGTCACATGACCATGGGCGTGGCCTGATGACGTCATCACTAGTGTTACTGATCATGAAAAAGTTAAAACACATGAAATAACTCTGAACTAACTAAAAATGATGAGGTTATATGAGAATAAATTTTCCTTAGCAACGGCTCGAAAAGATCGGTTAATGGGCACTTAACTGCTTCCTTCCATCCATGTGTAAGGGTTTGTCCAGAAATGTTTCTCATTACAACATGAATACAAATGTCAAATACTTTAAACTAACTTGGTAAAGCTTACCTGCTCTCAGTTGTACAGGTTATGTTACATTTAATTTTTGTCAGCCAATTGCAAAGACAAATTCTCTGATTTCATTTTTCCTAGGGTCCTTCTATGCCAGGAGCCCATGCAATTGAAAGGTACCTAGTAGAGGAGGGTATCGAGAGAACAATACGTGCACATTTTAAGGATAGAAAAGAATGGTGAGTGTGACATTAAGAATCCACTACATAATAAATTTATGTCTTACCATATTGTATATTTTGCACAAGTATTTTTTTTTTCAAACGAACCTGTGCTGTTCATTTGGCACTTATATTTGTAGAACAAGGTGCTTTGCCCTTCACACATGCACAAAAGGTCAAAGTATAATTTCCTGTAGTCATTGTTGTAAGATAAGGTAGGGTAGTGACAGTTTTGTTGTAGAAAGTAACAACACAGAGCTTAAAGGAGACTGCACACAGATCTGTCAGGAAGGAGATGGGTTACAAAGTATAACTGCACGTTGACTATTCTTACTGTAAAACGTGACAGTTAAGAGGCCCAATTGGTTGTATACCGTAGCTGCCGTAATATGTACATGATGCCATCTCATTTGGCTGAAGAAAGTTGCAGTAAGCATCCAAAAAGCTAAACGTTTTCTGTTTTTAGCTGGTGACCATGCACCAATCTGTTATTTCAATATTCTATTACTGAGGTTACTACTAACAACATTTTCAAGTCTGGAATGAGTGATGTTGCCAAATATACATCTGTTAAATGTATTTTTTTTTTCATATAAGTTATTTATTAATAATTAAGATTAACTGAAATATTATTTTTTAGTGCAAACCAGCTATTAAACTTACCTGGAAAGTCTAAAGTGCCAATGCATTACTGCATTATTGAGGTAAGTCTATTTCTGTAAATCTCAGTGATTAGTACTTTGTTCTCTCAAACAGACACAATGTGCATTTTGAGTGAATGAAATGAAAATGCAACCAAACATTGCATTATGTTGAAGGATATTAACATTGAGCTATTTATATGAAAGCAAAATATTGTTTCATGCAGGATGGAATCTTTGTGAAAACTGTATGTGTGTTACTTTCAATTTACGTGTTACTTTCAATTGATAACTCTTGTTTCCAAATTCTAGACTGTTCACAGCCCTCTATTTTGTCGTATTTTTATTTGATTGTTGAATGCGTGGATAGAATCACGAGAGACTGGACACGAGCCCAAAACATAAGACTTGACTTGGTAGGGGGTAGGGACTGAGAAAATTAGAGGGGCTGTAGACATCTTTGGAAAAAAGTGAAATCCCCATTTCTCCAGAAACAGAACATTCCCATTGGTTGAAAGGCGACAAAAGTATCATCACCTTGACCACGGCCAATCATGATTTCGTCCAGGCATGTTTTGCGGCTTGCAGCAGTTGTCATCACTGACACGTGCCGTGACTCATAATGGAGCGGTTGTTTTTAAAATAGAATCCTGTTAAGAGAAATTTCAATGTTTCTTCGCTCAGAGATGAACAGAAAGAGACTGCTGTTCATCTTCTTTGGTCGAAAGACGTTGTTGCCCCCTTCGCATAAGCGCCCCTCCTATCAGCAAAAATTTCAAATAAGCGCCTCCCCTCGAATAAGCGTCCCCCTCACCTTCGCTGTTAGTAACAAGGCAATAACAGGGGTAGGAGCATAATAAGTCCACTTTTTTCCAAAGATGTCGACAGTCTCTCTATTCTTCTTGCTGGCTTTGCTTGCAAACCCCACCCCCTACCCCTGCGTGCTTCACACTCGCTTTGTCTTTCATGTGCGTAAATAGAGAGGCTGTGAACAGTCTATCCAAGTTCCAACACATCTAATACGCACAGACTGCAATGGAGATTCAAAGGTGAATGTTACCAAACAAATCAGTGTTGTATAACCATTTTGTTGTGCAAATTGATTTCATCCTCCGCTTTTTGACCTCCTTGACATTTTTTGGTCTATACTTTTAATTTCATTAAATATGGTATTTTAGCTCTCTCAAATCTTGATGTATGTTGGTTTACCACTGTTAATCACAATCGTTCCGTCATGTATGGTAGTACATGTTTTCTTTTATAAAAGTAGCATTTCATCATTGCAGAAATACATAGTTAAACTCACTCTTTCTTTTCTATCTTTCAGGTGATCTTTTCAGAGATGTTCAAACTTCCAAACTCACATCATCCCCAAATATTCTATGGTGCTTTAATTATTGAACTATGCAAACTACAACCAAATTCAATCCCTGGCATTGTATCCTTTTTAGTGTCACCTTCCCAAATGACCCATATGCCATTTTAATAGTTAGAGGGCTCTGAACCTACCTGAAGCAATAAAACTATTATAATAGACATTACAGGAAAATGATAAGTAAGAAAAAAAGACCAAGAGTTTGCATGCAGCCTGTTATTTAAGCAAGCCATTCAAAAAGTAAGCCAACTGTTTTGAATACGTTTCATATGGAATTGGCTCAAGTTTTGGTTTTGCTATTCTTCCCGTCTTCCATTGTTTCAATGCCCTCGAATTGGTGCTTGTACATGTGTAGTAAGTGATAAAATCATTTATCTCTGGAATACCTTGAATACCCAATTTCTGCATTTCCCTGTTTGTAGCAGATTTTTAAGGATGACTGATAGATAAACCATTCCCACTTTTCAGAAGTTCTGTTTTAAAAAAAATCCTGATTACCGCATTAAGGTTAACTCATTCATTTAAATCCTTTTCTGTATTTATAATGTACATAGCACTTAAATCGTGTCTCTCCATTTTTTTTCAGTTATTTTTAGCATCGTTGTTTATTCTTATTCTTTTTTTAATGATCTTTTTCTTTCTTTCTCTATTGTATTCCTAGCTTTCAATTTTTTATGCATTTATTTGTATACCTATTTATTTTGTGGTCTTATGCATATAATGCATACAGACCACAAAGTCGGAGGCTGATCTTGATTGTCAGTCAGTCATTTTGAGGGCAAGATGACACGTGACAGACCTCTGGGAGAACAAATGGTCCGACAGGTAGACTGGGTACTAGTAATTGTGAGTTATTGTTTTTGAGTTGTTTCGTCGGCCATTGCTTCTGGTGTATCGTTGTCATACTGTGTAATTGCAGCCGTTTTACCTGTTTTGGGTAAATTTTGAAGAGCTTTCCCTTGCAAATTAGTTTTAGTTGTTTAAGGTAAGTTATTTCTGTTTCAAAATCGCTCTGTCATGCTGTTTATGATTGGTTTTCTTCCTTTCATTTTAAAAATTAACTGCACTGCTTTGCCTTGTTTGTTCTTTGTTATTTCATTCAAGTGCTACATTGCTGAGTGAAGTTCTTCAGTGATACGGGAGTTCTTTGCTGACGCAAGCCAACATATTGAGACTCGGCTTGTGTTTGAGCCCGATATTGGAGAAATAAAATAGAAAATAAAATTGTTCAGTTACTAATTTGTTTGAAATCCAAATTGGATCGGAGGGAGTAAAGTATTTGCTAACTAAGTGCATGACACAAATCAAAAGGGATTTAAATAGCTGTAAAATGTTGTACCGTAGAACCTTGGTGCATAATTTTTGAAGTGAACAAAACACAAAATAAAATATCTTAAAATAGTCGGGTAAGACTAAGTGCTACTTAATGAGGAAAGTAGATTTATTTACACAATTATTAGCATCTACAGCCATTGGTGGTGTGAAACTGGCTGATATCCACCAGAAAACTGCAAGATTACCTCAGTCTACACTTTCCTTTAATAAATATACTCCTTTGTATTTATCTTAGTTATTTTACTTTTATAAGCAGGTCCATATCAGCCTTTTGGCTGCCAATTCAATATTGTTCATTCAATCTTGTAATTATAAACCTGCTCTAACAAATTAAGGATTGATTGATTGATTTTCTGAAGTGATGTAGTAATTTTCTAAATTAATTTTATAAACACACGAAAACGGCTTAGCATAATGCAATACAAACATTGGGGTAAGCACAGATTGTTTAATTTAGATCAAGAAGCAAAGTCCTGACGAGATGCATTAAGAAGTGAAGTTCGAAAGGCTTGCACCTTGCCTCATCCAGATTCCATGTTAATGAAAATAATTTTAATATAAAAACTAGAGATAAAAATGACTTTTCAATCTCTCTGAGATCATTTTCAAGTTTAAAAAAGACAGTGATTAAAATTTTTGCACTTATGAGTAAAATTGAGACGTGAGAACGTTCAATGCAGATTATGTTGGCTACAGATGATCTCAGAGAGACTGAAATGTCGTTTTTAATCTCTCTTTTCTATCCTAAACTGTGTTTCGAAGAAACTGCTCATTAGAATGAAAATAAAGACCTCTTACTACCAAGTTTGAGGTCCGTACTGCAAGTTGCGGACCCAGTTTTTTCCCCTTCAATTTATGGCGCAAGTGTGAAACACACGGGCTATAAATTGAGAGGGGGAAAATGAGAATCCGTGCCTTACAGTACGGACCGAGAAGACAAGGCTAGTAAGATATTTACTAAATCTCTACTGTGTGTCTGATGGGTTCAGGAACAATTTCTATTCACGCAGAAGCGCCTCAGATTTCTGATGCGCATCGAAAGCAAAACAAGTCAAATTGAAATTGTTGTTAAGTCCTTAGCACATTTTAATACACAATTTAAATTAAAAGAAAGTTTTAAACTTTTACTTGCTATAAAAGTTAAGATCACTTGGCAATAAATCACGAAACATTTTCACGACAAAACATTTTTGAATTTTAGCGGCTGTACAGCAGAATAGAGCCTGCTAAAATTAACCAATCAAAACGTGCGTAGTAACTCAGAGATATAATAATTAGAATTATAGTTAGGTGTACCTGAACTGGTAACTTGCAAGTCATAGAATAATGACTGAGACATCTTTACTGAAAAATACGCACTTACCTAATCATTCGTCTTATAATTTATGCTCAATTCATACAGATTCAGTTGATTTTAACAATCTTTACCAAAAGTTTAAAAACCTACTCTAAGCTCTTACCAATGTTTTACTTTGTATTCAAGTGCCTATTCATTTTCCTTGACTCAGCATCAACAGGTTGCCCAAGCCACTGAACTATTGTATGAGAGCTTAAACTCAATGAACACAACTTGCACTGAAAGGTATGTCCTAAACATATGTTACATTTCCATAAAAGGAAGTAAAGGCTCCTCAAAACCTGACTGAGGTTTTGTTGTCCTTGCTGTCATTTGACATAATTATTGACAGAGACAATTGGATAGTATCATTTTGTCAGGCTTTTAGCCAGATGGGTGTCCAGTCATCCTGTGGAAGGCCACTTATAAATTTTTCATTTGAGCAGGCCCTATAGCACATTTTGGAAGCTCGCTTTTCAAATCCTGGCTAAAAATCTGGCCTTTTTATTGGAGAGCCTAAGGTTTTCCAGTTATGTCAGTGAACTCTTTGTTTATGATATGAAGATCATAAATAATTATCATTTTTCAGGTTTGTCAACTGGTTGTCATATCACCTCAGCAACTTTCAGTTTAAATGGGGCTGGGATGAATGGTATGTTTGAACTACAATTTTCACTGAACACCCCTAATTATGTGGCTTCGACCTCCATTGTTGCCTGATATAGATAGTGTACTTCTCAAACATCATTTAGAGCTCTCACTCTGTTGATCCCACTAATATATTAATATATAATCAGTCTCCGATTCTTGTGTTTGAAATGGAAGTAAAGGTGAATGTTGATTTGCAGATTATACTCTGTGAACCTTTGTCTTTTACTTTAGTCACTATATTTTCTTTTCTTTTATTTGCACTAATCATTAAAAATTTCAGATATTTCTCATACTCTAGCCACAGTCAGGTAATTAAATTTTAAGTTCATTCAGTTACCTCTAAAATGTTCTGAAGGGTTTCTGCCACTGATGATGGATTGGATTCAGCTAAATGTGTTTTCTTGAGTGAGCTGTTTGAAAGGATAAAAAGGTAAGAAAGTGTGCAAAAATGCTGGCCCTGGTTGTTTGAAAGCCGATTACCGCTAACCCATGATTAAATACGCCATTTTCGATATATTAAAATTCAGCTTGATAGTGAGACCTAGAGGACACAAACAAGAAATGAATAAACATGGTCATTCAATTTCCTTTGTTTGTGTCCTCTAAGCCTCTCTGCCAAGCTGAATTTTAATATATCGAAAGTGGTCTATTGTCCTAATCCACGAAATAAATTTATCCTTTGGTTAATTTATCCTTCTGTTCCTCAAAGCTTGATTAGCACTATCCCAGGAATAAACTAAGGGTTAAATCTAACACACCTAGCGAGGTGGATTAACTCACTAATTGGATGAAAAAGCTGACAAACAAATCAAAATGGCAGACTTACAGTTTGTTGATTTTGCTTTAATGCTGGGCCCAGTAAGGAAGGAAAAACGATTCAGTCTACGTGACGACTTTTCCAAAACAGATGTTACTATTCTCTCACGGACGAGCCATTCCGTGTACTGTTTTCCCGCACTTTTTCGAGTTTTCAAAGCACAGACAGACCACTATGGATGGAGGCTATTCTAAATTTATAAAGTATAAAGAATTAACGTTGAAAATTTGACCAGTAAGGGTTTTCAAGAGCTCACTGATTTTCTGGCTGATGCATGATTCAGTGAGCTTCGCCCAGCATTTATGTTGCACAGATTTTTTATCACAACTCTAATTTTAATTAAAGCATTTTTAGTGGTTCTTATAGAAAGCAAATATAGTTGAGATATAAAAATTAAGCTTTCTTTTTCTTTTTTTTATTCAACAACAAGTTTAAGTTTGTATAACTTTGGTAGGAGCCTTCATAATTATCCGTGCCCTCCCCTAGTACTACACCATTTTCTCCCACCAGGGACTGGTTTCACTGGCATAATCTGAGCTTAATTGACGGATAGTTAATCGAAGATTAAATCTGTTTTTGGTAACACCATTTTATCCCTCGATTAGTTATCTCGGGATTAAGAAATTTTTGCAGGTTAACTGCTAACCACAGGTTATTTTAATCGGCTTTCGAACAACCAGGGCCAGTTTATTACACCTTTTGCTGTTCATTTACAGAAAATATCGATTCACTTGTGTTCAAATTTGTTTCATTATGGTTAATATACTCTCAATTACACCAATATGACATTCATTTGCACGTAACGAAGGTTCAAGAATAACATTTGCGTAGGTATTAACATTCAAAATCATCAAAAGATAAACAATATCTTCCTTTGTCATTCATTGGCTGAAGATGTATTTTCATTTTTGTCGAAATAAAATTCGTCGTCACGAAACGACAATCATTTACACTTTTGGACAATCCTTTTTCAACAAAAAACTTTCAATAACACAATTTGCATGAGCACTCACAATCAATTGCATTATTATACAACCATATCCGTGAAGGTGACAATCTTTAGTACGTTGAGAGACATTACCGTGTTTTCACCTAACGTTAAGAGAACACAACAGCTCATTAGCGTAATTCTTTTGAACAGAGATATCGCGCCCAATTTTCCTCGAAAATTTGATTATGGAACTAGGGACTGTATGTACCTTTTTTTAATCGTATTTTCACAATCCTCCCCTTACAGAGATAAATTCAGCCTCTTACGAACCTTTTTCGTACAACTCAGAGGGCGCACTACAGTATACATGTGATAAAGTGACAGTTAAATTTCCCCACAAATGCCACGAAGAAATAGAATTGCATTTGAACACAGCGAAAGGATAATCAGGGCCTAAATGTGGACAATGGTATCGTTTCGTGTACACATATTTGCCACGATGCCTCAATAGTGAGGCAATTGAGGGATAACTTGTTCAGCAAATTTGATATTCTCTCTTCTAAAAATAGATCTTATTATGGCTGTAATGTTTGTCTCACCGCACTTAAGATTGTCACCTTCATGGATATGGTTGTATAACAATGCAATTGATTGTGAGTGCTCATGTAAATTGTGTTACTGAAAGTCTTTTGTTGAAAAAGGATTGTCCAAAAGTGTATATGTTTGTCATTTCGTGACAACGAATTTTTTTCGACAAAAATGAAAATACATTTACAGCCAATGAATGTCAAAGAAAGGTATTGTCTATCTTTTGATGAATTTGAATGTTAATACATATGCAAGTGTTATTCTTGAACGTTGCTTACGTGCAAATGAAGGTCATATTGGTGTTAATGAGAGTATATTGACCATAATGAAACAAATTTGGACTCAAATGAATGGATATTTTCTGTAAATGAACAGCAAAAGGTGTATATTTTGCAATGTGGATTGGGGATGACACAACAATTTTGCATTTTAGGATAACATTTCTCTCTTCTGTTTAATTGCTTGGATCGTTTTTTTATTTTACACATTCATAGATGACAACGTTCATGTACAAAATGGTAACTATTAACTAAATGAATCAGAAAGGTCGCTTAAAAATAAAGAATTTTGAAATTGTCAAATGGGAAAGGTAAAGCTGGAAGAAATTATGGCTCCTCTTTCAGAAGTGACACTTGAATTATCCTTGTGAGTGTTTACCCCGACTGCTGTAGACTTTGCATGCTGCAAAACATTACCCTCATTATTTTGTTCCAATGTTTCTTCATTTTTACCTGTTGTAAAATGCATTAAAGTACTATTAAACTATGGGAAAAAGTGCCGTATAAATATGTTGTAGTTATCAAAAAACTTTTTTTATAATTACTTTATACTGAAAGCTGAAGAAATATTTCTTATTTTGTAGCCCCTTTGGAACTTATTTTGGTTTTTGTTTGAAGTAAATACCAGCTAGCGTTGGTTGTATGTACTGATCTAACTACACACATTTCCTTTGTATCCACCTTTTCAACTGTTGCTTTTCTTCTACGGTGTCTAGCTATCTGTCCTCACCCTTTCATTGTAAATTGCTCAACAGTAATTTTTGTAACTGTTGTTTTCTATTGCTTCAGATTATCGTACCATCAGTTTCTGATTGAGAACATTCCTGAAGGATTGCATACCCTCCTTCCTGTTGCCCCTGCACCAAACTACAGATTCACAGAGGAACAAGGTATTGATTTCAAGTTCCCAGTAATTCAATCACTGAACAAGCTTCGACTTTCTGATGCATTCTGTTGACCTCCTTTTTAGTGCAGAGTGCACTATTGGGATGGTTTGGGGTTGGTGTCTGCTAAAGCACTACGGCGCTAAGGCACTATGGCAATAAGGCACTATGGCACTATGGCAATATGGCAATAAGGCATTATGGCCATAAGATGTAAACGTTAATGTTTGTTTAATTATTTAATTTCGATTAATTAATTAGGCTTGCAGGTAGGGGGGGGGGGGTAGGATGGGGAAGGTACTTGTGAACACTACGTAAAATGAGTGGTATATGTTCCTACACTGCTTCTTTGGTCACTTCAAAAAGCTATATATTTGTTTCAGAAAACCTCTTGCTCTCCTTGTGGTACTTTTCTCTTTGGAGCAAAACCAATATTTGCTCTAAACGCATGTGCACATTAGTAAGTGTTAATGTCAACTACATATCAGACGGAAGATACATTTCATACAAGATCACACACTAACATTGAGCGCTTTTCCTTGTGGTAGAACCCAAACAAGTCATACGCATGCGTTCTAGCATCGTTAGCGCGATACAAGAATGCTACTGTGACTAAGTCTTTTGGAATTACGCCTAACTTGGTTCAAGAAATGTCATCTGATGCTTTCAAACTACACTAGTGCGTTAAGACAGAGTTTACCAGAGGACAAGGCAGGGGTGATACATGCCATCCCTCCTTTTTGGATGAAACTTTGCCAGATTGAAGGTACTACCCAACATCTCTAGAAGACAAAGTGGGCTGGCTTTGGGATTTTTCCCTTAGGAGTTAGACCACCCCCCTGGTTTTTGGACCAAAATCCCAAAAATTTCACTAAAATAAGCATCAAATTTAGACACCACTCCTGCTTACAGAATGCATTGAATTTTATTGCTATTTAACACAAATATAGATTGGACCTATCTTAGTTCACACCAGGAGTTTCAAGTTATTTGACGTGACAGGTGCCAATCAAGGATTGTCATTTCCTACCCATGTCACGCAACATTTAGCTATAAGGCAAATTAGCTCAAATTCTGACTCAAATATCGCTTAAGTCCAACTTTCTAAATCAAACCTAATTTAACCACAGTTTAGAGTCACCCTTGGCCTAATGAAATCAAGAATAAAATTTTTGGCATCTGTTATTTTGTGGTAACAAAAGCTGTTTAAACAACGTGACAAGAGACTAGTTTTAACAAAGAGACAAGGGCGAAATCTAAAAATATTAGATATTATAGAATCAGTTTGTCAAAGTTATTTCTACGTTAATGTCATTAACAAAGTCTTTGAATATTATTTAGGGCAGTGGAAGCTCAATGAATGCAAAACTCTTTGCAATATCCCTTAACTCTCGCACGTACAAGATGAGGGGAAGGGTGAATGCCATCCCCCAATAAGGTTTTTTCAAAATTTTGAAAAGATGATTTACTCTATGCGGCTGAAACTTTCAGTAGCTGTTCATTCATCCTTCACAAATATTTTGATATGTCAATTGTGTGTCCATCATTTTTGAAGTTTCCATAGCAACCTCTAGTTTGATGTGGGCTTGGCCAAAAATCAACTTTTTTTGACGTAATTCTGTAGTTTTTTTTTCAGTTTTCGTCATCAAATTCCAGAAATTCACCGGTTTGTACATGTAATAAGCATTCTGGCTTGATTTTGTATCAATTTCCGTTATTTGTTGACTTTTTAAGAAAAAAGTAAAATCCAAGATGGCAGATCCAAGATGGCGGTCAAATGACATCATTTTGCAACCGACATATATGGTATCATTTTGTAGACCAAGCTCAGGGCTACCTAATCAATGTAAATTTTTTTCGCTAGCCCAAAACAGAGAGAAAGCCCAAAGGGGTTCCATCCACTTCCCCCTTGTACCACGGTAGGGTTATGAGTTAGCTTGTATGTCCGCGGGTTAAAATATCAGTGCAAAACATGATATTAAAATTCTAAAGCATTGACTAGTTAGATGAGAGTTTTTCTGGGCATATCTTACTTTTTAGATTACCCTTGAAACCCTGCTCGATCATCACGGACGGGTCACATGCTTGATGTTGCAATTGATTATTGTCAACTATTACTTTACAGTCGGCATACAAACTCATCAATCCTGAGAAGTATTATTCGCTGAAATTATTGTTTGCCCTCATATATTGACTCTTGAGCTCACCCAATGAATATCCATTTCATACGAATCAAGTTAAAAAACATCTTTGACTTTTGTTACCTTGCTGCATCAGCGGGCAAGTAAATCTTAATTGATATAAAAATAAACATTGTGGATATAACTTTGAAAGCATGGGGAAAAGAACCAGACCTTGGTCAGCAGTAAATAATATCACCAAGTGATAATTAATAATTTGCTGGTATTATTACTATTATTATTATTATTATTATTATTATTATTATTATTATTATTATGATTATGATTATGATTAATTATTCTTATTTATATTTATTGCTGTTATTATTTATTATTAATAGTTTGTTTTTATTATCGTTTATTGAATATTCTTTTATATTATTACCTGTGAAGCAAACATGTTCATTGTTGTAAATATGTCCAGAGAAGTCAGAGAACCCTTTAATTGTAGGTCAGTGCATTTCTAATTGCTTTACATAAATCTGTTTAATTGGGAATGAATGACACATGATCTAGTCATTTGATATAGCTTAGACCACTGCACAAGGGATTTTAATCTATATTTATAGATGTGCACACTCCAATGCTAAGAATGGCTTCGATGTTTTGCTCAATTGTAACTTTTTTTGAAAGAAAAGCGTGACAATACATACCGGATGTCATCTTTGTTCTCATCTCATCCTCTCACTTCCCAGCTAAGCTAAGTGTATATACACAATAAACTTGACTTACTTACTGACTCACTCACTCACTCACTCACTCACTCACCCACCCACCCAGTGATCCGCATGTTGGAAAGGATGTCTGTGAGAGATGAATTGCCACAGTGAAGAGCCATGTGTGTTGCAGCATAAATGAAGGTGACGACATCAAAAGTGCTAGTGATATCCTATGGCGGGTTAAAGGATGCCAGGCATATCAATAATATTCTTAAGACTCAAGAGTCTGGGATCCTGTCTCTAAATTTGTTTTAGGTTTGAGAGTGTAGAAGGCTTATGATGTGGGTCCTGGTAAATGTTTCACACCTGTACAATGAGGAATGGATTTGAAAGACCTCAAGGGCCTACAGACTTATGCGTAGAGCAACCATTAAATGTACTGTGCACAAGAGAGACTGCTACTTCTAGATCCAGGACTTTGACAAGTGTCGGCTCCAACAGCCTCAGTCTAGGCCTACTTAATAGAAGGGGATTATTATAAAACTCAACAAAGTTCTTTGTTGTATGTTTTTGTTCTCTTTTTTGGCGTTGAACTTGCACAAAACACAATTGTTGTATACTACTAACTGAGGAACTAACCAATAGAAACATTTTGGTTACGTAATTCATGCATAGTGTATGAGCACAAAAAAGATTGTGCATGGTCATGGACCATCCAACACAAATCTTGGCATCTTTGTTTGCTCCTTTGATGTTTGCCGGGCTTCATAGCCATTCCCCTCAATTAACTATGGTCTAGGACCTTGCAATCTATTGAAGACGAGTCCCAAGTTGTCAAAGCTACGAGAGTGTATTCCTCCTACCCTGAGGAGGGATTCACAAAAACATACCAGTATTTTGCAGTATGCAGAAACACATTGATCAGCGGGTAAACACCTAATGAGGTTAGAGAAAGAAACGGCATAGACAGTGTCAAAATAAAATGGGTTGAAATCCCAAACGTCCTTTAGTGATCATGATCCACATGAGAAATCTCAAAGGGATGGGTCTGACGAGCCTGCTTTTCTGAGAAAGTGAAAAGAACATTCCTGGAAGGTGAGGACACAGGACGAAAATGTAGTGGATGAGTGCAGTAAGATGAGACTCTGCAAGACAGCAGTGGCAGGAAAATGTCCAGCAAAGAAGATTAGCTTGCCGCAGACCAAATAGCCCAGTACTTCTGCAGGTTGTCTGTGATGTACAGAAGTGGCCAACTCACCATACACCAGGATGATCTGAGTCCTTCTCAAGATTAAGCAGAAGAGATCTTGACCAGGCTTGCAGTAGGAAAACAGCACTACTTTCCAGCTACTTTACCATTCACCATGTAGAATATGTAACACAGTCTTGTGACCAGAAAAAAAAACAAATTACTTATTTCACAGCGCTATGGAGCTACGGATGTACGCTGGAGGTTACTGAGCAGAAAAGAAAACGATAGCTGAGAGCCACTCAAGGTTCTTGAGTGCCTAGAAAAATTCAAAAAGTTCAACCAGGGCTAAACCTTGCTAAACCTAAGGTACTGGTGCCGTGTATGTTGTTATGTGTGCTCGCTTGGACCCTAGGAATTTTAAGATAATTTTAGCTGCTAGATCTTCTCAAGGCTCAATTTTTTCTCAGAATTGCAATTCTTTTTCACACATCTTCTTACTCGCAGATATGCGATTATTTATAATATTTTGTGCTAACATCTTTGAGGTATAAAATTTATCTGTGGCTAATTCAGTATAGGAACTTTTCAGAAGAAAAACGCTAGCTGAAGCTCAGTCGTACAGTTCAAGTATTATATATGTGTTTACCAAGATTTACTTGCATGCCTGATGCAGCAAAATCAATATCTCAAGGGTTTTTTGAACTCAGAATTGGGGCAAACAATAGTTTCAGCAGAGAATACTTCTCAGGATTGATGAGTTTGTATGCCGAATGTAAAGTAAGAGTTGACAATAATCAATTGTAAGATCAAGTATTAATAACCTGTAATGATTGAGCAGGGTATCAAGAGTAATCTAAAAAGCAAGATAGGCCGAGAAAAATTCTCATCTAACTAGTCAATGTTTTAGAATTTAAACATCATGGCCGTTCATTCCCATATTTAGATTGTACGAATAGAATTTAGGTGTTTTGCACTGTTATTTAACCCGCGGACGTACAAGCTAACTCTTACCCCCACCGTGGTACAAGGAGGAAGTGAATTGAATCCCCTTGGGTTTTCATTCTGTTAAGGCACAGCGAAACAAACTTACATTGATTAGATAGCCCTGAACTTGGTCTACAAAATGATATCATAATCACTGGTTGTGACATCATATGATGTCAAATGACGTCATTTGATCCGCCATCTTGGATTTTACTTTTTTCTTAAAAGTCGAGAAGTAACAGAAATTGATACAAAATCAAGTCAGAATACTTATGAAATGTACAAATTGGTGAATTTCTGGAATTTGATGAAGAAAACTGAAAAAAACTACAGAATTATGTCAAAGAAAGTTGATTTTTGGTCAAACCCACATCAAACTAGCGGTTGCTATGGAAACGTCTTGAGCTTCCACTGCCCTAAATAATATTCAAAGACTTTGTTAACGGCATTAACGTAGAAATAACTTTGACAAACTGATTCTATAATATCTAATATTTTTAGATTTCGCCCTTGTCTCTTTGTTAAAACTAGTCTCTTGTCACGTTGTTTAAACAGCTTTTGTTACCAAAAAATAACAGATGCCAAAAATTTTATTCTTGATTTCATTAGGCGAAGGGTGACTCTAACTCCTAAGGGAAAAATCCCAAAGCCGGCCCACTTTGTCTTTTAGAGTTGTTGGGTAGTACCTTCAATCTGGCAAAGTTTCATCCAAAAAGGAGAGATGGCATGTAACACCCCTGCCTGGTCCTCTGGTAAACTCGGTCTTAAGTTTATCCTTTGTCTCTGTCAAACAGACCAAAATGTTCATACCCAAATGTTCATGTCGGTAGTTTACTTTCAATGTCTCATTGAAACGGTTCTCAGTTGTGTTAATCGATATCAGTGTCTATTATAGATTTAAGTGGTTTTATTGTTAACGATAAAGGTGGCAAAAGAACGTGCTGTTCCTTGACAATTTGATAATTAAATTAGTTCTTGTTTAGTGGTCAAAAGAAAATTTGCGTGTTAAACAAAGCAAATCGTTCCTCTTCCATTTCTTCATCCAACATTCAACTTTCCATTTATATCCAGCTGTGAAATAAATACAAGCACATCTTCCATGTGTTTTCAAGAAAACAAGATTATCAGGTTACATACCTTTGCGAGGAAAACAAAAGTGTCAAGTTACAAACGTTTGCGTGAAGAGTAAAATTGTCACGTTCGCAACTTAAATGTATTATTTAATTTGAAATGAGCAAAAATCAACGTAAAACACTACAGTAAAATTCAAGAACTGTCTTGTCAAATGGTAATTAATTGTAAGTTATCCTTGGACTGTAAATGAAAACACACATCAAACATACACACTGCTAAGATTATGTCTCATCAAAATCCCTAGCTGACTAGCAAGGTCAATACAAACCAGGAGTGAATGGTAGGGGTTATATAGGAACTGTGTTATGAGTACTCCATCAGAGCTATACATTACACTCTGCACTATCTGCGATTGTCTCACTAGTTAATATCTCCTTGTCCTGTAACAACAGCACACCAAGTTTCATTGGAACTCTATGGCGGGTTCTTTTACTAGGGAATCACCTTAAGGCACTCAGGCGCTATAGCAATAAGGTGTAAACTTTAATGTTTGTTTAATTAATTAATTTCAATTAATTAAGTAGTCTAGAGGCAAGGAAGTGGTTGGGTGGGAAAGGTACATGTGTACGCTACGTAAAACATGTTCCATCTACGTCAGTTGGGTGTGAACATCGCAAAGCTATATATTTGTTTCAGGTAACCCCTTGCTCTCCTTGTGGTACCATTCTCTTTAGAACAAAACCAATTTGCTCTAAACGCATGCGTAGATTTGTTAGCGTTCGTGGCTTCTATATTAGGTGAAGGATACATTGCATACGGAATCACACACAAAATGTTGAGTGGTTTTCGTTATGGTAGAACTCAACATGTAAGACGCATGCGTTCTAGCATCGTTAGTGTTATACACTATGTTTCTACGCGGTATTTTATATCTCATGTCATGTGACCGAGGACGGCAGTTATTTTTCAGGTAGCGCCACTTGTCCCTTTTTGTTGCAAAAGTGAAACGTTACTGTGGCTGTGTAGCTTTTAGAATTACACACAGGCTGGTTCAACAAATATCATCTACTGTTTTCAATCTACAATAGTGTGTTTGTCAGGGTGCAAATGTATTGCTTCTCCCTAGCGGCTTGCTTATTTCTTGCCTTAATTGGGTCTGTAAGAGAGACCAAAAAGTTCCCGAGTTGGTGGCTTTAATACTCTGCAAATTGTAAATTTGTGACAAAAGAAACCAGAAAAGGGCTCAAATATTGCTGCAGACTCCGTGACACCTAATGAAAGCGCAAATTAGCTTAATCAGTCTTTGAGGAGACTTGTTCATATCGGTCAAGTAGCTCAGTTTACCTTCAATACTTTTCGTTGAAACGCATCTCAGCCATCAATATTGTTGTGTATTAATTTTGAATTGTTTAATTGTTAACAACGAAGGTGGCAACAGAAAAAGAAAGTGGTATTTCGTGACTATCTGATAATTAAATTAGTTCTTGTTCATCGGTGATAAGAACATTTGCGTTTTTAGTAAACATCGTTTTTCTTCCGTTTATTCATCACTACATCAGATATTTAACTTTCTTTCATTTACCTCCAAAAAACAAGCACATCTTCCGTGTGTTTTTTCCGTGTGGTTTCATATTACATACCTTTGTGCGGAAAACAACGGGACACTTGATCAAACATATTTTAAATGTTAATAATGTAAATTCTTAATATTCAATTTTAAACTTTGTAAATTTTTAAATCTTTAATACTGTAGTTAATTTTAGACTCCTGTCCCATTTTGTTTATTCATTTTAATTGACGTATTTTTATCTTTTTTATTCCTTTTGTAACTGAAAAGCCCCTTTGGGGAGTTGCAAATAAAGTATGTATGTATGTATTATGTATGTATGTATCAAGTTACAAAGTTGGCGTGAAGACCTAAGTTGTCACGTTTGCTGCTTCAACGTATTATTGAATTCAAAAGGGACGAAAATCAGCGTAAAACACCAATAGTAATTGTACGTAAATTTTGGACCTTGAATGAAAGTACAACCTTGAAACATACACAATGCTAAGGGCAAAAGCCGTAGCAGACTACTAAGGTAGATATAAACCAGAAGTGAACCGAGCAGGGGTGAGTACTTATGGGACTACTGTGCCAGAGCTATCAATTGCACTCTGCACTATTTGCGATTGTCTCACTAGTTTGTATGTGAGCCCATGTGCCAAAAATAGTGTAGTGAGTCACTACTGCATGAAATATTCAGTCAGAGTGGCAGGATTAAGAAACCCTAATAGGCACTAACCTCACACACATCCACATTCATTTGTAAATTTACAGAGTCTGTTACCAGAACCATATTAATGATGACCACAATCCACATCAATGACATCACCATGGGTTTCTCTTTCATTCCCATTTGTTAATGAGGGCAGGGGATGGTAGAAAACAAGGCTGACAAATAACTCTATTGTTCCATCATTCCATTCTGTATGCAGAACCTGAGAATGAGTCAAAAGACCCAGGTGTTAATCCCACACACTGCCAACACAGAATCACTTATGTTAGAAATAACTTGCACACAATAACCATCATAAAGATGTCCAAGTGGATAAATTCATAGAGGAACAACAATCTTCATTATTTTTATCATGCAGACAACATTTACATACATTTGTAAATGTTGACGTCTCAATGCATACTTATGCAGGTTCTTAATGTCAGTCTTAAATTCAGGTATCCTCTGTGTGATGGATATCTGAACATTGCAATTCCTTTAAATTTCATTCTTGTGTGAAAAGGCATTGGATAATCGCGAGACTCGTGGGGACGAAATGATTTGTATGCAAGTCAGATATTAAGCTACGTGTATATCACCAACATATGGTCACAGGGCTCTCAGGGATCTCAGTGCTGGCAGGGCTCACTGGGCTCACTGGGCTCACTGGGCTCACAGGGCTCACTGGGCTCACTGGGCTCACAGGGCTCTTTGGGCTCACAGGGCTCTCAGGGCTCACAGGGCTCACTGGGCTCTCAGGGCTCACTGGGCTCTCAGGGCTCACTGGGCTTACTGGGCTCACAGGGCTCACTGGGCTCACAGGGCTCTCTGGACTCACTGGGCTCTCTGGACTCACAGGGCTCTCAGGGCTCACTGGGCTCACAGGGCTCACTGGGTTCACAGGGCTTACAGGACTCACTGGGTTCACAGGGCTCTCAGGGCTCACAGGGCTTACTGGGCTCTCAGAGCTCTGAGGGTTCATCCACCCAGTGATCTCACAATCAGTGCATGAGCATATATCTGGGATTGACTGATGAAAGTCATATGTTATCAGAAATTTGGATATTCTGAATATCATGATGACCCACATTTCATGGTGGTATGTCCTTCAGAAACAACAAATCATGACTGAAAGTGCAACTGTCATGATTTCATATGTATTGCTTCTAATTTTCTCTTAGGAGAGTTACCAGGAGCAGATGTGGCCAAAAACCTACTAGAAGCCATCAGAGCTAAGAAAGATGTAGATCAACTTCAGACCATTTTAAACAACATACCAGCAAATGCAACTGGTCACGAGGACTTTAATACCGATGGTATGGGTGAAAGGTTTTGTTCTCTTCATTTGCTTATAGCGGGGGTCTGGCAAAGAGGGCTTAATCAAAAAGTCAGTTTTACTGTAGGCCTTGGAATGTGAGTGTCTTTGTTTCTATGCTAATTTGATTTACAGACAGACAGAAAAGACGAATCACTGTTCACAAACTGTACACGAGTGTTACAGCCAATACAATTGTGTCTAAACTGTCCAATAAGCCTGCGAAGCAGACGTTTCCTTTCCTTTTCCAGGCGGAGAGATCGAACAAACGAGCGAGCGAGCGAGCGAGCGAAGGAGTATACCTGGGGTGAGAAGCTCGCCTCACCCCCTCCCCCTGCTCCTTATTTTTTGCACTCGCAAGCAGTTTTGTTCCTTTTGCGCACATTTTTGGAAACGCCTGCTACGCAGGCTACTGTCCAATCAATTTTAACATTCCAGAGTCATAACACCATTGAATGGCAAACACTTTTCATTTGACTCTGATGATGACTTTGTTCAGGTTGTCTAATTGACAGTCGTCATCAACAGTTCCTCTCCTGGACAATCACGCTACATAAACTACTTATAATCAAGGGTTCAAACCATTTCCAATTCTTGATGCAAGAGCTTCAAAGACTTAAATTCTCAGCTCTAAGCAAAAATGTGTTATTCAGGTGTTCCATGATGAAGGATTGCAGAAACCACAACCACCAGTTCTGATCTGGATTAGCCTCATTATAGCACATTGCCCAGACTCGTGGATACGTCAAATCTGCATGTAAACCTACAAAAAAGCCAAAAAAGTTATCGCCTCTAATTTGTTAGGTGTTCAGTTCTGTAATTGTGTTGTAATGAAGGATGAGTTATGAAATCTGCTTTCCCTGTCTGTTTAGTGCCAGTGATCGACCACACTTTCCCGCAATTAAGATTGGAGGTCTTGCTTCATGTTGTGCTCAAACTTGGTTCCAAATCGTTCAGTCATACTTTCAGTGCTCTGACAAGGTACGTGACAATAGTTTCTGTATTACTGACGATACCTTGTATTACATTAGTCTGAGACTCAAGGATGTCCTGTGACGTAATATTTGAAGAATAGTGAAATTATGTTTGGGGCTGCCAGGGGAATGAGATTTATGTACTCGTTTGCTCGACGGGTCTCCAATCACAGGAGTCTTAACGCAGCTCTTACGTTTTGCAGATCAGGTAGTACGCTTTACAGCATAAAGCACAGAGTTTTCGCATTGGTGCTGTTAGCCTAGGGTTGTTCTGACTCAAATTCGTCGTTAAGGCCGCTGGAAGTCGAATGCCTTTCTTCGTTACATTAAAACACAATTAGTTTAATTTTCCATGTCATTTGGTGTGAGAGATTGGGTCATTGAGACCCATCTCTAATCGGTGCTACTGATCATTTAATTAGGAAGGCAATCATAAAACGCCAGATACAAAAGGACTCCAACTGTAGCAATCCTGTTCATTCACAACTTGACTCACAGGAGCCTGTGATCTAAAATGTCCTTCACAGATTACCTGTCCAGCCCTAATATCACAAGTTGATATTTAAGATATAAGTTAGAACTTGTTTCAGGAATGTAATTTTTCATCTTTGAGACTAATGCGTCAACGTCAATTTTCAGGTTCCACAAACTTCTTAAAAATGTCGTTGTGAATGAAGAAAGTCAGATACATTGTCTGAAGATTGTGAATGAGTTTTGGTCCACAAATCCTCAGGTTTGTAATTTGTCAAGGTTGTAACAACACATTATTTAAGAACCTTAAAAGTTGTCTTGTTTGTAATTTCAAAACTGCAGTTGTACACTTTGAGTCATGAAAATCGGAAAATTTTGAAAAATCATGGCATTTGTGCACAACTTTAAACAATCTTCCTTGAAGTGCATTGAACGTAAGGTGGTGTGGTATTTTGAGGCAGAAAGGAAGATTTGAACACTGCTTCTCTATCATTCCTTTTCAGTTGTAGTGGAGGGCTGTGCCGTATTAGTTGAAAAACACCAATAAATCCATATCCATGTCCAATTAATCCATATCCTTAGTGTATAATACGAAAACATGGTGTGTGCTGCGGTGCTTGAGTCGTAAGTTGGGTAGTTTATTTTAGTACTGTAAGTAGCATTCGTATTGTAAGAATTGTTGCTGTTGTTAGTACTGTTAGTATTGTAAGTAAGGTTAGTATTGTAAATAAATGTACAAAGCAAAGTTGGATAGTCGGGGTTGTGCTTTGTGTCGACAGATGATGGTGGTGTTGGTAGATAAACTGGTACGCATGCAACTCACTGATTGCTCAGCAGTAATCAACTGGCTTTTTTCCAAGGACATGAAGGATAACTTCACAAAGTATGTTGACATTGTTAACTGTACTGATAAGAATCATCAGTACCAACACAGTAAACTACTATGTAGGAGCTGTCTACCTCTCTTTTGGAAATTTTCTGCGAAGAATTTTCTGGTATAGAACAATCATAATGAAAAAGGAGCGAATTGTGGCTATGTAACTTAACCTGCTTCTTCATTTCTCTTCTCATTATTTCTCGCTCGGTCTTTCTTGTTAGGTTATATGCGTGGGAAATAATGACAGGCACTTTAAAGAAAATGAGTAAACATACCAATAAGGTACGTACAATAGTAATAGAATGTATATTAAAATCTCTTGATTTTAGCGCAAACCAAAGTTGAAGTTTGGATGTCATAATGTATTTTTTCTTATGAACAGGTGCTGGGTGAAGTACAAGAAGCCAAAGAAAAGCTGACAAAATTGGAGGAAAAAGCTAAAAAACAGGTCAGTGCCGTTGTCACACCGGACAAAGAACTGCCCAAAAACAGATATTAAATTTTATCACACAAAATAAACAACAACCGTGTTGACGTATTGCACATTCTTGTAGGATGATACTTGGGAGCCTGGGTTGTCATGGGATTTTCAGTTCTTGACTCTTGTGATAAATTGGCAGGTTACAGGTGTCTTTGGAACCTAGGCTCGCGCGTTGTTAGGGCTTTGCAGGAAGTTGTGAAAAATGCTGCTCCAGGTCTTTCCATCCGCTTAATCTCCGTCCGCCGTTAGTGATCTCCTTGTGGTGTCAAGTGTAAGGCAGTCTTGGTGATCAAGGCTTCTTTGGTGGGTGACATGGCCAATCCAGCAGCGCCTTCTCATTAGGATTGTAGCCATTGATTTAGTTCTACGCCGTTCGAGCAGGTCTTTGTTTGAGATGGCGTGCGCCAAAAATGTGCAGAATCCAGCGAAGGCTCTTAGTGTGAAATGTGGATAGCTTTGTTAAATCCCTCCCAGCCAATCGTCAGCATTCCAAACCGTACAGTAGAGTTGGGACGACACAGATGTGGTATATTTTCTGCTTGGTGCAGGTACTGTAAGCGGAAGAGCGCCACACCTTATTTGTCACGTTGAGAGCGCTTCTGGTTTTGTTGAGGTGGCTCTGGATGTCCAGGTCTGCTTCCCCATCTTTGCTGATGATGCTGTTTAGGTAGGTGAATTTGTCCATGTAGGGGAGGTCTTCGTTTTCAACGTGAACTGGGCATCTGTTAGAAGTGTTCAGTGCCATAACGTCAGTCTTCTTACCGCTGATGATTGGGCCCACTTGCTTTGCAAAGACATTGAATCGCCGGGTCTTCTCTTGTATGTGCGAGTTAGCCTGCGATCGTAACGCTAAATCGTCAGGGTAATCCAGGTCTTCTAAGAGAAAGGGGTCCATCTGATTCCCCGCATCTGGTCCTCTGTGGTGCGCCGCATGAGCCAGTCTATAATGAGATTGCAGAGCATTGTGGAACACATCCCTGCCTGGCACCAGTCTTGACTTTGAACAGGATGTCACCATCAACAGCACAACAGGCAAAGTTGCGGTAAAAGCTGGTGATCTCGACGAGGCGAGACATTGTGGCGGTGCAAGGAAACGTTTATATACGAGCCACGTGGCCCAGGCTTGCACTTATCTCCAATTTCTATAGCACGAAGTGACTAGGAGTATTTCTACCCTCCCCGCCCCCCGGATGGGATGCTAGAAAAATCGCAGGGTCTCCCCCAGCATTAAATTCACCGTTACCTATTTGTAGACCTGGGTGGAGAGAGACACTGTGAGAGTAAAGTGTCTTGCCCAAGGACACAACATAATGTGCCCGGCCAGGACTTGAACCCGGACCGCTCGATCCCGAGGCAAGTGCACTCATCGTGAGGTCACCACACCAGTGTACAGGAATAGATCATAGAGTAACGCGGCGCTAGTTGTTACGTACCGACAGAGCTCCTTTCTTTCTGTATCCTGATGATAATGCCTTGATTCCAGTCATCAGGTATTTACTTTCTGTTCCGTATGGTGTTGAAATGTGGCTGCAGAATGCTTGCGGTGGTCACAGCGTCAGCCTTGAACAGTCCAGCATCGAGGTAGTCTATGCCGGGTGACTTGTGATTCTTCAGGGACTTGATAGCAGCAATGATCTCTGCGAACTTTGGTGGTCCGGTTTGAATGTTTAGGTCCTCTGGTATCTCGGGCTCCTCTTCTGGCACTGATCTGTTGAGGACTTTCTTGAAATGTTCAACCCATCGTGCCTCCTGGTCTTTCACGGAGGTGGGGATGTGCCCCTGCTTGTCTTGTATGGGGACATTCCTACTACCACTATATTTCCCACAGACCAGTAGTAGTGATTTTATAGACGTTCCTCTGCTCTCCCTTTCGCTCTGCTTTCTGAGCTTGTTTTGCCAGCTCTTAAACATAAGCCCTCTTGTCAGTTCGGATCTTTCTCTTGACGCACCTGTTCACTTCTGAGTACTCTGCCCTGTACTTCTCTTGTAGTCTGACTGACCAGCTGTAATTTATCTTCTTCCGCTGGCACCTCTCCTCGATGTCTTGCCATGTGGCTGGTGTTATCCACTCTTTCCTCATTCTTGCCTTCTGCATCCCCAAACAGTTCTTCCTCAATTGTTTCCTCTCTCGATTGACAGGATCTCTTCCTCATCTTCTGGTTCATCTGGGTGGCTTAAGGCTTGGAACCTGTTCCTCAACTGCAGGACATAAGGTGCTCTTAGTCATGGGGTCCTGTAGTCTGCTGATGTCGTATCGAGTTTTGATGTGTGATTCTTGGGCCCTGCTTCTCTGAATTTCCGTCTCACGCATGCTTTCACAAGGTGATGATCAGGACACACATCAGCTCCTCTGAAGCTTCTCTGAAGCTTCTCTTTGTCCATTTCGTCGCTATCATTAATGAAATGTTTTAATAAGTAATAACATAATTCACTGGTGCGTTATGATCGCCTTGGAATCGGCTCAACTCCTTGCTTTGAAACTGGCGTTCAAACACCTTGTTTACTGTTACTGTCTAAATTCGTGTGAGGCGTTCAACCCTTGAAAGATAGCAATAAGGCGATACTAGCAAATGTCGTATACCGTTAGTGAGGTAACCTCTAGGATCAGCCCATAACAGTTTTTTCTCTTGGTAGTCTCTTGGTAGTGAGGTATTGCTTTGTTTTGTTTTTTGTTTTTTTTCTCAGAACATTTTTTTTTTAATTTTATTTTATTTTATTGATAAAAAAACATATTACAATATTGCAACAAATTATAAAAGTAGTGCAAAAAAGAGGGTTGTTACAACTGATAATATTCCAGTGAAAAATAGTCGATAATGTATACGGTAGTAAATATTACAAACAATATGTCTCTCTAGCTTTGTAAAAATGTATATAGCTGGGGGAAAGGGCAACATAGTCACGTCAAGTCATTTGTCTATTTCAAGCTGGATAATAAATTTAGATATGAATTCAGAATTATCTCGTCTCTTTTGCATTGCTTTGCAAGCATAGTGGTATTGCTTTGCATATAACAGAAGAAGACGCAAATCCTTTGTTTGGTTATCAGAAAGATTGGTGTTTGGTGTTGGTAAATTGAGAAAGCATTGTAGCGGGGTTAGGTTGACATTGATTTGGTGTAAACTATGGAACCATTTGAGAGACTCGTCACATAATTTCAAGAGAGATTGACAATCAAAGAATGCATGTTCAATAGGGTCATTTTCACCGCACAGAACACATTTGGCACAGTCAGTTATTCCAAATCGATTAAGTTCTTTATTAGTGACTAGTATTCTGTGCAACAACTTGAAATAGAATTGTCTTAACTTATTATCCCGAGTGATTTTATAATTGTTTTGGATACAGTTCACCCAATTGTCAGCAACTTCAGGACAATGTTTCCGCCATGATTTAATAGCAGTAGGTTCTGTTTTGATTTCCTCTACAAAAAGTTTATAAAACTGCTTGCAGAAAGTTTTCTTTAAATTGAGAGTGATATCTTTAGATAGTTGGAAATCGAAGTTTTCGCAAATTGAATTCAGATCCCCAAGGTCCATATGAACTGATGCGTAACTTTTGAGATAAGCGGGAATAGCTGAGGTGATTTGGTAGTACTGCAGAAAGTTAACTTTGATGTTATATTTATCGCTGAATTCTTGTGGTGAAAGATAATTACCTTGATTGCTCAGCAAGTCTTGCGCAAAAAGAACATTACTATCCCGCGACGCCTTCCAAAAGACCGATTTGTTTTCCATGGTTATATCTCTGTTGTTCCACAAAATGAATTCGCGTTTCAAGGGATCTTCGTAATTGCTACGCAGTTCTTGAAAGTGATCAAGGAGTTCTCGATAAAAGAGAGGGATTTTTCTGTCTAATTTCTCGACACTGTAATTACAGTTTAGAAGAAAAAGGAGCCCGCCATGTTTATCGAAGTAGTAAATAGGGATTGCCGTCCAGGTGTCATGGGTGTTATGGGTGTTATTGCTTTGTTGTTTTCAGCCTGGAGAAGCAAATGGTGAATCAAAACCAGACCCATGTCCAGAGGAAGAATTGGATAAAAAGCAGCAACAACTAGAAGAACTTACAGAAAAATTAGAAAATGCTCAGAGAACTCAAAAACAACTCTTCCTTATTGTTTTCCAGGTAAGAAAGCAATCTTGATAAGAATAGGAGGTCCTATTCCATGCACATGGTCCTGTGCACCTTGTCTTCAGACATTTGAAGTCCACAATGTATGTCTGAAATTTGGTCAGTGCCTAACAGCATACATCCAATCAATAAATCTTACCTCAGTCTCCGAGATCAATAACGGCATTTTGTGGTCTCACGGGGTTGAGTCGTTTAGCATGACGTTTACGGTGAACGGCAAAAATTGCCTCTGATTTTGTGTTCTTTTCATCTAATCCTTAAATAAATCACTCAAAAAAAATCTAACGCCGCAAATATAGATATTTTCACTCTACTGTACAAACAGCTGGACAGCCGTTTGCCGTAAATGTCAAGCATAACCTCTCTAATAACTTCCAGTCAATCTGGATATACCCTCTAGAATGGAATTCTTTTAAAAAGGAACTAAACTTTTGAGAGGAGGGAAAGCGGTAGGTCCTGATAATGTTCCAGCAAAAGTGGGAATGTAGTATATTGAGGATATTACACGGTGGCGGGAAGATATGAATTTAATGTTCGAGTGGCAAGAACAATATCTAGATATTGTTTTCCCGCGAGAACATGAAATTCATAGTGTTGAGCCAACGTTTAGTGTTCTTTTTAATATAAGCTTACAGGTAAAAACTACAGAAGCGAATCGAAGGCACAGATGTATCTGAAGTGCAACTCGGCGGCTGGTAGCTTGAATATCTCTCCTTTGGTTTACTTTGAAAAAACTTCTTGCCTGAATAGTTCTAAGCCACATAATGTTTTTTCTTCATTTTTGCATTTTCAGCGTTTTTGTGTTCCTTAGTAAACGATTTTATGTCGGCTTCAGTGAATTTAACTTCCCTAAATAGATATGGAAATATGCCGGGTGTAAATTCGTATGAATTTTACGAGTGGTGTGTTTTTTAGTAAAACACTCGTGTCTATATAATAAAAGTAATCATGCATTTCCAAAAGTGAAATAACTGCGAAGTAATGAAGTATTACCACAGCTTTGTAGTCTTGCTGTTTATTTGTTGTTTCAGCGTTTCATCATGATCCTGACAGAACACATTGTGCGTTCAGAACAACATCAGCTGGATGTCGAAACTCAGTGGTTCAAGTATACAACTGAGAGACTTCGAGAAGTTTTTATCATGGTAAAAAATATCATAGCAACTACTAAATATTTTGTGATCTTGCCGACCATATGGAAACTTGTTTTCCCAAGGATCGCCTGGTAAAAATTGAAAAAAATAGCAATAAATTTGGTTGCTCTCTGCCAATCATAGTGAAGTAAGTCTGTCAGTCATATAATAGAGAACAAAATGTGAAAAAAGAAGGAATGGGAATACGATAAAGTGGTAATTTAGACGGTATGATATGGAGGAGATTAGTAGACTCGCGTCACTATGCGTCAATACGGGTACGTGAAACATGTTACAGATACTGCTACAGATACCACCGTGACATGTAAAACTATTTAAATAACTTCTCATTGTTTTGCTCTCTAATATTTGTCCTTTTTGATTTAATTTCAGAATCACAACCAAGTTTTTCAGTACTTGAGCTCTCTTGAAACTCTTTTGTTCACATCTGATTTGGATCCACGCATTTTGAACCTTTTCGATCATTTTAAAGCTTTAAGATCATAGGATTGAATTATCGCATTCGAAGTTTTGAGGTTCCAAGGTCAGGGATGTTTGCGCTTTGAACAGATTAGGGTATAAAAAATATGTTGTTAAAGTCATTTTAAGATTATTTAAGAAACCAAGTTTCTCTTATTCTGAGACTATTGTCTCTCCAATCTTCTATTTCATTACAAACAGTCGTGTTGTTGACGCATGCTCTGTTCCTAATAGTTAGTCTTTCTCCAGATCCAATTATGTAGTATATTATGCCAACGTTAATTTTTTTCAAGTGTAGTTATACAACTTAGCCAGACGAGTATCATTTTTTGTGCTGTTCAAGGCCATTTCTGGTGTTGTGTGATTTTTGTAGTTGGGTGTTTAATTTGAGCTGTATATTTCACTTACAATGCTTGTCCAGTTTCGTGCGTGTGCTTAGTATCAAATAAATGATTTTCTTAACTAACCTATTTTACCCCGGAAAATGAAAGTTTCCCTTTTATCGTGATGATCGCAAATGAAAGCCAGATAACTTTTAAGAGAAGTTAGTTTTGTGGAATCTCGAATTTTGCATTGTTTTTCCTTGTAATCTTACTTCTAAACCCATGAATAGATCTCACTTGTAATAGCAATTAGTTACAACAACCTTATTGACAAGTATCGCTCTATGCGTAATCAGGAGTGTGACGCAAGAGAATATGGTGTCTCACTTTTTAACATGCGTCGTTGACGTGTTCTAGCATGTTATCAACTTATGTTTATATTCCACGATCACATTCAATAGTAACATTTAACTAATTGCAATTAGAAATCTTTATATCCAATTTTCATATGTATTGCTTGATTCTTATTGTTGTAGTAAATTTATTGTTGAAATGCACGTCGTGACCGAATCACGTGATCATGTCATCATTTTCTTGCCCATCTTGTCGTTTGTATCAGAATTGTTTCGTGCACTCTAAACTCTAGAGCGTAATAGCTCCAATCACACGCTTATCATGAGATACTGCTCCCATAGACAATCTAAGCCTCAAGTTGTTGCCTTGCGTGCGAAAAATAACTCCCGCTTCGACGTAGAAGTCTGTTTCGTTATTATAAAAGCGATGAGGTTCTAAACAGTGAAAAATGTTCTAACTCGACACGAGAAGAGACACTGAAAAAAAAATCTTTAAAACAGACAAACAATTGACTTTTAATCATGGAAAAAGTCTATAACATGCGTGTCCCAGTGTCTTTACCTGTTTGTGCTATACTGGTTTTAAATTCCTCGCACTCGGTTTCCACACCTTGCTTACCTTGAATCTCGTTTTCAGAGCCCGCGCGTTTTTGGTCAGCGGTGACTAGAAAATCCTTGTTCCAGTTTGATTGTGCGCATGTGTTCAACTTCAATAACGGATCTGAACATTCGTTAGAAGAGTAACCGCTGTAAGTAATGTTGGCCCGGCTTCGATTTACAGAGGAATCGATTTCTTGGTTCAATTTAAAGGGACCGCGGCATCTGGTAACGAGATTGTGTCGACCTCGCTTGGACCTCGCATGGTATCAGTCTACTACAAACTCCCTTTTCATCGGGGATTAAGTCCACAAATTAAAATGTCCACACCAAACTCTGCTGAAAATCTAACTGTTCATTTGATGGCCCCGCGTCCAGACGAGTGGACGCTTTTCTCTTTAATTTGAGACCTACCTGGATCCTATATACTTGCCAAGGGTGTTCTATGTTTTAACAGATCTTTAACAGCACGAGAAGGACATTTGAAAAAGAAACGCTTTAATGCTAAAGAGATCCTAACCGTCGCGTTACATGATACAACTGACTAAGGAGGCATAAATTACGACATACTTATTCATGTTCTTATTCACTCATCCACATTCTTGTACGTGCATTCTTGAACATTTTATACATAAATTAGCACATTATCACACCCTTTTATAACAAAAAAAGAGTCCTTAAACTATAACGGTTCGCGTTGTAACACACTATCACACACTCTCTTCAATAACGGAAACAGTCCTTAAGTTGCAACAGTTCATGGCTTAGGCAATTAGGTCAAAACATAGTCCTCAAGATGTTCTGGGACTCTGCGGACGCGCTGAGACCGTCTTGGCTCAGGTGCTTTCACAGGTGTTGCAGGCGGAGGTACTTCAGTCGGCACTTCAACTGCAGATTGAGAAGGCAACTCATTGGTTTCGGTAACAGACTCCACGGGCTCTTGTGGCTGAGGCTCGTTACACTGCTCAGGTTGTGTGTCATTGGTCGTAGCAGCAGATACGTTGGTCTTTCTAAGATGAATTCTGTTCCTGCGAAGAACGCCTTGTGGAAGTTCTACTTCGTAGGATCTTTCACTCGAGCGATTGTTGACAACTCCTTTCTGCTATTCCTTCTTTCCAACCTGCCATGGCTGAATTCTTACAGCATCGCCTTTCTCCAGAGGGTCTAAGTCACGGGCGCCTCTGTTGTAATAACGAGCTTGCTGTTGCTGGCGCAGGCGAAGCTTGGGTTGGGTCTATCTTCATCAACTACGAACGGCTTTAATAAACCAGCAGACATGGGTAGAAGACTTCTTGTCCTTCTATTAAGAAGGCGCTGAGCTGGGCTGATTTGAATTACCGCCGGTGGTGTATTCCTGTAGTCAAGCAGAGCTAGAAACCCATCTGAACCAGCCTTCTTGCACTTCAAGAAAATCTTCTTGGCTTCTTTCACAGCACGTTCTGCTTTGCCACTGGACTGACTGACTGACTGTGACAGGCACTGCTTGTACGGTGATCAAAGTCCTACTCACTAAAGAATTTCAGGAAATCACTATAAGAAAACTGTGGTCCGTTGTCTCTGACTAGCTGTTCCGGTATGTCGTGCCTCGCGAAATGCGCTTTGAGCTTCCTGATTACAGACACCGACGTTGTGCTTCTGAGGTGGTCAAGTTCAAAGAAGTCACTGAAATAATCGGACGTCACCAAGTAGCTCTTTCCCTCTAACTCGAAAAGGTCAGCTGCAACGTACTGCCAGGGCCGACTAGGCGTTTGGTGACTCTTCAGTGTTTCCTTGGTCTGGCTTCGCTCGTACTCTCTACAGGCTTCACAGGTAGATACGTGATTCTTGATATCGCCGTTCATGCCAGGCCAATAAAGACACTCGCGTGCTCTGTTAAGACAACCATTGACTCCCAGGTGTGAGTTGTGAATTCTCCTGAGAAGTTCGCCTCTGGCGGCTTTCGGGACTACTACTTTCTCTCCTTCGAAAATAAGTCCATCCTGAACGGACATTTCGTCTCTCATGTTGAAATACAGAGAGACAACAGGAGGCAGGGCACTCTTGTCATCAGGCCAGCCCTGCTGAATAACGGCCTTTAAGGATTGAAGGGACTCATCCTTCTCTGTCTCACGCTGAATTTGCAACAGTCTTGCTTGAGATATTGGCAGATAGTTCGTCACATTGATAGTTTCAAATTCTGATTCAAATTGTATACGCGATGGAAGATACGCTGTGGAGAGTGTGTCCGCCAGAAACATTCTGTTCCCACGCTCATATCGAATTTCCAGGTCATACTTCTGCAAACGGATCATCATTCCTTGCAACCTCTTTGGGGCACGATGTAACGACTTCTTGACGATCGATTCTAAAGGCTTGTGGTCAGTGTGGACATTGGGTTTTAGACCGAACGCGTAATCATTGAACTTCTCCACTGAGAAAACAATTGCCAACATTTCTTTTTCAATTTGCGCATAACGGGACTCAGTTCCTGTCAAGGCTCTATTGGCGTACGCTATGGGGTGCCCATTTTGCATTAGGATCTGGCTTTAGACCCTCTGTGGTAAGCAGGTGTCCATGGAATGGACCTTCCTTAGCTTTCAACTCCAGCTTCTGACTGTTAAGCTTGATGCGTTTCTGCTGACATCTGCTCATAAACCGTTCTAAAATTGCTGTCATGATCAGTCTCGTTTGTACCATGGATTAGAACATCATCTGCAATGCGTTTAACACCGGGAAGACCATGTAATTCTTGATGGCGATGTTTCTGAAATATTTCACTCGAAACGCTGAGACCAGACGGTAACCGAAGCCAACGATATCGCCCATATGGCGTAGCGAAGGTTGTGAGCATGCTAGATTCTTCATCCAGCTCCAGATACCAAAACGCTGACGCTAAATCGACTTTAGTAAACACACGTGCATCTGTCAGGTCAGGCAACAATTCATCGACAACTGGAATTTGGTAATGTTCCCTCTTAAAAGCAGCATCGAGAGGTTTGGCATCGATGCATTCACGCAGCTCACCAGACTTCTTAACAGCTACCACAATTTGACTGACCCACTCGGAAGTTTTTTTCACGTATTTTGGCGGTTTTGTTGTTCCGTTGTGTTTGTTAAGATGTCTTCTGAGGATGTTGTTGAGCCTTCTTGTTAGAATGATGTGCCTGCGTGTTTGTGTATGGACTGTCAGTTATATGATGTCAAGCAAATGGTTCTCGCTAAGTCTGCTGCTGTGTCGTCTCGTTCGCCGTTTTTGCCTGGTTATGCTGCTTCCTTGCTCTCTCGCCCGTCCTGTTCTGTCGCCACTTCCACGTCTGGTCTTGCTGTTACTGATGTTGCTGAGCCTGTTTACGAGCCTGATGTTGCTGAGCCTGTTTACGAGCCTGATGTTGCTGAGCCTGTTTATGAGCCTGATGTGCCTGATGCTGCGATGCCTGTTTATGAGCCTGATTGTTTTCCGCGTCGTCCGTTTTTGTCTCGTCCGCGTTTTGATTTTGCCGACTTGTCTTCGCCTCGTTTTTTGCCTGCTGAGTCCAGTTGTTCTGCTGCCTTTTCGCCCGCTGTTGCCTCTAGTTGTCCTGTAAGTGCTGCTGCTACTCGTGTCTGGTCTGGTCCTGTTCCACCCAGTCGTCCCGTCGCTTCTGTTCCATATGGTAGCTCTGTTAGTTCCATTGCTGCTTCGCCTGCTGTTACATTTGTGAGTTCTCCTGCCTCTCGTGTTTGTTCCGTCGCTACTTCGCCTGCTTTAAGTTCTGCTCCTCGTGTTTGGTCTGGTCCTGTTAGTTCCGTTGCTGCTTCGCCTGTTGTAACTTCTGCTCCTCGTGTTTGGTCTGGTCCTGTTCCTCCTACTCGCCTTGTTGGTTCTGTCGCTGCACCGTGTCCTTCGTTGTTGCCGCATTGTCGTCCAGTTTTTCCTTTGCCTTGCTTCGTTTTGGTTTTGCTTCCTGTTTTGCTGTCCACCCCGTTTGGCTTTGTTCTCTCGTTTTTGCCTCTGCTGCGTTGAGTTTGGACTTTGCTTGTTGTCTGTTTTGTTGTTGTTGTTTTTGGTCTTGGTTTCTTTCAGATGCATATTGGTGGCGAGCCTATTCTTTTAGGATCAGTCTGTTGACAGGTGTCCCTCTTTTGGGTCCACCTTTCGCCGTTGCTCTGAACAGTGTATGTTTGTCCTGTTGTCTGACAGTTTTTGCCTGTTCGTTCCTCGTTTGTTTTTATGTTTTTTGTCTGTAGGGGCGGGGTTCGATCCCCCGGTGAGGTTGACGTGTTGGTTGCACTCCCCTATTTAGGCGATCCAGTGTGTGTATTGGATTAGTCGTTAATGACTGGCAGGCATTGCACTGCGCATGTCAATCGCCTCAAATACAAAAAAACTTTCCAGCCGGCTATCTTTAAAACGGGGAACGGGGAACGGGGAACGGGGAACGGGGAACGGGGAACGGGGAACGGGGAACGGGAAACGGGAAACGGGAAACGGAAATCGGGGAACGGGAATCGGGGAATCGGGGAATCGGGGAATCGGGGAATCGGGGAATCGGGGAATCGGGGAATCGGAGAATCGGGGAATCGGAGAATCGGAGAATCGGTGAATCGGAGAATCGGTGAATCGGAGAATCGGTGAATCGGGGAATCGGGGAATCGGAGAATCGGGAAATCGAGGAATCGGAAAATGGTGGAACGGGGAACGGGGAACGGGGAACGGGGAATCTTTAAAAGCGGGAATCTTTAAAATGGAGAATCTCTAAAAGCGAGAATCTTTAAAACGGAGAATCTTTGAAAGAGGGAATCTTTAAGATGGGGAATCGTTAAAAGCGGGAATCTTTAAAACGGGGAATCTTTAAAAGCGGGAAACTTTAAAATGGGGAATCTTTAAAAGCGGGAATCTTTAAAAGCGGAAATCTTTAAAATGGGGAATCTTTTTTAAGCGGGAATCTTAAAAGCGGGTGATTTCTTGTCAACTACTGTTTCGACTTTCCGTCCTTGTTCCTGGTTTTTGTGATAAAAACGGCTCCAAACGACCCTTCCCCTATCACATCTTGTTCGCCGAGATCATTCCACTTGAACTGTGGAAGACCTTTAAAGCGACCGATTCTTTCTTCTTTAAAGCGAATGCAATGGGCACTTTGAAATTGTCTTCGCATGACTACATGGCGCAGAAAGTGGTATCATTAAGCACACAATGACGGATTATACGCGAAATTCGCCGCCACATCATTCGGGCATCTAGCATCGAATTACTTTATTGCTGGTTTTCAGTGTCACGCCGTTCAAAATAAATCAAAATCAAAATCAAAACAGTTCAAATGATAAAGTCCAGAATCTTGAAGAGAAAGAAGGTAAATATGCAAAGACTTTCGCCAAGATTCAGGTCACAGCAATGTTTCTTACGCAAGATATGCGGAAATTTTTTTTTACCCAAATTTATAGAGATTTTGATGGAGACGCCATGCTGGCGCCCATCCGGATGCATGGCGGCCGGAAACCAACAGAAACATCTGTCACGGAGTTTTGCTACAAAAGCGTGAATTTATCTCCTCAGGAACTCAAAAACATTTTAAAAATAATACTTTTTCTAATACATGAACTGTTCAGATAGCCAAATTCCCCGAAAAAAGTCACTCTTTAACCACTGAACATGACAGCTTTCTTGCCCGTCATGTATAAAATGCCGCGTCACGCAAAAGCTTAGAAATTCAAGCGTAGTCTATTACAAAACCAAGAACCCACGTGGAGCGAAAATTTGTATGAATATTAGTTTTCAGCTGCTCTTACACATCATGAAAGTAAAATCTCAGGATGATTAATAGTTTTGTAGTTTGAATTTTAGCGACGTCATGTGAAAACCAGATTTACCAAAAACGTGTTTTCCCTGCCATATATTTGTCGTTAAGTCGTAAGTCCTTCCATTAGCACATGATAAGACTACGACAAATATCCATCGCTGTGAAATTCAATTTAAAAACGTTACAGTCCGGAGTTAAGATAAATCCAGACGGTTCGATTCTTTGGTCGGTCTAGCGGATCTCAAAGAGTGAGAATCGAGATTTGGACCGCTCCACTATCCCGCTAAACCGATGTGCTTTAATAACGTGCAATATAATCACAATGAATAAATTCCACAACTGCCCCTGTACCTGTGGAGTTGATACATGTGACAGAATAAATAGCTTCCGGTGAGAAACTGAGAGATTCTCGTTTACTTTTCTGTAAAGATTAACGCTATTAAATATTCCCCATGTTAAAGATTCCCGCTTTAAAGATTCCCCATTTTAAAGATTCCCGCTTTTAAAGATTCCCCATTTTAAAGATTCCCCGTTCCCCGTTCCCCGTTCCCCGTTCCCCGTTCCCCGTTCCCCGTTCCCCGTTCCCCATTCTCATTTTCCGATTCCCCGTTCTCCGTTTTAAAGATAGCTTGCTTGTTCTTTATTCCAAGTAAGATACGATCGCGTATGAGACTGTCACGCAAACAAACGCAGAGATTGCAGGTTTTAGCCAAGGTCTTCAAATCAGCGACGAAATTGTCAACCGTTTCCGTAGGAAGCTTGTCCCTTTTGTTGAAACAATATCTTTCAAAAATCTCGTTTACCTCGCCAATGCAATGCTTTTCCATCTTGCACATAACCGAGGCCCTGTTAGGGGGGTTACCCATGTCCCCTGTCTGAAATTCGCCACCAGCCATATCGGCATTTCGCAAGATTCCTATGTCGCCTGTCGGAATCTCGTCTCAGAGGAGTTGTGTCGGGAAATTTGACCTTGTTCGATTAAAACGAAGCTACTCGTATCGTAATACTTTTGTTTATTTTTAAAAAACCGACACAGTGCTCTGAAGTCTCACGCATTCAACATGAGGCTCACGCATCGAATTCAATCTTGCGCTCTCACGCTGAAGCTATTATTAACCGCGCGGCCATGGGCCGAGCGCGGTTCATGGTTTACCCATGGTTTTTGGTTGCGCCTAAATCCTACCGCTCACAAGGACAACCGAGGAGTACTAGGAACGAGTTTCCGAGTTGAGCAGTTTTCGGAAATTGTCGGCTATTCCAATATGGCGGACTATACCAATCACATAAATATGCGAATTGCCAGTGGTAAAACTATGTTGATCAACGAGACAAGTACGTTTTTATTCACTTGACAAGTTAAGAATAATGTGTAGAGAGTAAAGCAGTGAGTTGTTCGGCAAATGCTGTATATTTCTTTAGATCTCTTCCCGTGACCAAAATCGATACATCGTTCGGGATAGAGTTTTATTATTAAATTATATGACTTGTGTGACTACTTTGCTAGCCCTTTACTCGTGGAAAACACCAATTAAATTCAATCATGACTTTTAAGAAAGAAAGCTGTTGTTAATAGTGTTATTATCGTGTCATTCATATCGTTCATGCCCATACATATCCCGAAGAAAGTTCTACAAAGATTAAGACCATTACGTCATCGGAGATTTGTCAATGGCTACCACTGATGGTGCAATAATACAGTTTGTGTTGATCAAGTGATGTGATGTCTACAGTAAGAAAAGAATCATTAATGACTGCTTTGGAATGTGCACTGCGTTCCGACGGTAGTGCTAAGCAAACAGTTAAATTTTAAAAGCGCGGTTATAAGATCTAAGAGATCTTCTTGTTTCTCAGGCATTGAAGGTTCTTTGCTGTTTTAGTCAAGTACATACATAATTAAGTATCTCTTTGGATATAATTTACTCCTTGTACGTTTTGCACTTGCTTCGAACACTTTTCAGCAGTAGGAATTCCTATGCAGAGCCAGCATTTCTCCGGTCAGTGGGTTTAATGATTACTCTATGGTTACTTTTAAAGTGCACCTAACCCCCAAATTTTTTTTCGCTAAAACGAATCTAGGCTTTATTTGAAGCATTTGGGCGAAGAAATTTTTGAATTTGGTTGAATCCTCGATTTTCTATGCCCTTTCAAAGTCGCGCTTGAAGTGTTTCACGACCGCGTTTTAGGGAGTCTGGGGCGGCGGTTCCTGATGACGTCTACCCAGGAACCAAACACAATGGCGCCTCAGTCAGCTCTCTGTATTTGCTGGAGAAAATGGAAAACAAAACTAATCGTTCCGATGTATTTTGGGACTAAAACGTCCAAGCTTTGTCTCAGAATCATTTTGTTTCGTCACTGGAGTCAGAGTTAAGTTTCGATTTGGAAGATACCAAAATAAACTTCGATCGAGCACCTTCGACAACTGTGAACTCACTGCTTAGAGCTTTGAGAGCAATTTACAATATTTCAAGCGACGAAGGGGAAGACTTCTTTGCCGACGAGCTGCTTGTATATTAGGAATGGAAAGTTAGATACGAAGTGGAGGAGCAGGCAAACGAAAAGCGGGAAAGAAAACTCAAGGACTGCTTTGGATGGTAATTTCGTCAACTAAACATAAGATTCCCACTCGTGTTTATAGCCCGTTTACATTTGTCCTTAGCGAGAATGTATTTTGTCAAGGTATGATTGTTCTGTTAAATCCAGTTTGTGTTTTACTTTCTGTTGAATGCTTCATGTTTATAAGAGCGACGTACGAATTGCAGTTTTCGAGACTTGATGACCTCCAAAACTTTGGCTTCGATCGATTGAAGATCGTACTGTTTGGACCTGTATTTTTGAAGCTGCGAGAACAAGGTGGAAGGAAACATTTCATACAATTACCGATTTCACATTGTCACACGTTTTAAGTCGTAACTCCAAATAACCAATGTAAATTGTTCTCAAAGTTTGCAGTGAAATTCGTCGGATAAGCGAAAAGGATGTGTTCCCTAAGCGGTCCGCAGATAATGTTCCGCGGTCATATTTTCGACGCTATTGCACAGAATCTCTGTCGCACTGCTGATTTCCAAACCTTCGAAAAACTCTGTGAGTCTAACAATTTTGTTATGATGTAATTCTAAAGGATTAATTTTCTACTTTTATCTAAATCGAAAGAGAAATAAGTGCTGGTTAGCGGCGTACAGTTGCGACCTATTTACATATCAGTTAATACGCTTCTTGATCATGATCGGATCACACAACTTTGCCGGTTATGTTATAAATACTGCGGGATTGTAAGATATAGGTTGTCGGTAGTATTTCTACAAATTGCTGGTTAGCTTTAAGCAGAAAATTTATGAAAATAGCGTTCGAAAGTCTGCGGAACAAATTCCAGTGAGAATTCTTTAATGGTTCTCACAGATTTAGTTCGCTTGTTTCGGTTCGACAAAATCAACCGTCGTTTACGTCTTTATTGTACCATTAGCCGATCATCGTCAATAAATTGTACAGTATATCTTTCTTTAAATCTGGAATATTACTGCAACGGCCGATAGCACCTCTGGAAGGCGTTTCTGCGCACTTTTCGAATGTGTATTGCACAATCCTGAAGGAAATGAGAGGACGTGAGATATCGAACCTTCCTGGGTAGACGTCACAAGAGCCGTTGGACCCATTCTCCTCAAACTCGGTCGTGAAACAAAATGGCGGTGTTTTGGAGCTATTTTCGAGATTTCGTCGGGGCACAGAAAATCGAGGATTTCACGGAATCCAAAAATTTTTTCGCAGAACTATTTCAAATAACAAGTACATTCGTTTTAACGAAAAAAAAATTGGGGGTTAGGTGCACTTTAAAGCATCACATTTCGACTCAGAATGAAGGAAAAGACTTCTTAGCTACTTCAATTTTTCAAAATTTTGTAAGGGACTGGAGGCATGCTGGGGGGCATATCGGGGGCATGCTTCCTAATGGCTTGGGCACGCTTTCGAGCGCTGAAGTTGCTAACCTCCTGAGGGATGTGGGGGCATGCTCCCCGCGGGAAATTTTGAAATTTAGACGCTTGGAATTGCTATTTTCAGCCATTTTCCAGTCAGTATTTGGACCTAAAGTACAATCGGACCTATGACTATTTTTACCATGTTTATGTTTAACAACCGTTCTTTAACTCAAAATCTCAACGGCCTCAATCAGATAATCTCTCCTATGTATAATCTTCCTTTGAATTTGGCGTAACCCTTATCTTCTGCTGAAGACGAGAAGACCTTGCCAGCTTTCCCCTGTCTCTCTTTTCCTTCCATAATGCCATTTGTTGATAATACAGCTTCATATTCTTTTACTGGTGACCCACTAATAAAAGTATGAAGCAGACGGTCGAAGATCTTTTTTGTTTCCTTAAGCGTGTTTTTAGGCGTTTTAGGGCACTGCTCACTCAGCTGAGAGTGAGAAAAAATACTCAGCAATGACGGACTCGATTTATTCGACGTGGATGTTTTAGTATATATAGGAAAGCCTGGGTTTCGCGACCCGTCGACATCGCGCGTGAGAGAGGAAAACACATTTAAAACTCTGGAAATGCGTCTTCACTTCGACTCAGACGTTTAAAACAATCACTGCATTCTCAGTTCCGAAATTCGTTGTCGGTCCATCTTGCCACTGGTGCCGCTTTCTCTATTTCGCTGGAGTAGTCTGTCGTTCGTCGACAATTCATAGCTCTCATGTCGCCGTTTCCTTTAGCATTTAAAGAAACCGGAAGTGCCCCGATATATATTGGAAGTTACCCTATCAGCGCGTGCGCAATTTACATTACCAGCGCACTTCGGTAAGATCAAACAAAGCCACACGGAGTTAGTTTTTAGTGCAGAGTGCACTATTGGGATGGTTATGGGGGTTGCCTGCCGCTAAGGAACTAAGGGGCTATGGCCCTATGGCCCTATGGCGCTAAGGTGTAAACTTTAATGTTTGTTTAATTAATTAATTTCAATTAATTAATTAGTCTAGAGGCAAGGAAGTAGTGGGAGTAGGGTGGGAAAGGTACATGTGTACTCTATGTAAAACACATTCCATCGCCGTCGCTTAACTTTGAACATCGCAAAGCTATATATTTGTTTCAGGTAACCCCTTGCTCTCCTTGTGGTACCATTCTCCTTAGAACAAAACTAATTTGCCCTAAACGCATGCGTAGATTAGTTAGGGTTCGTGGCTTCTATATTAGGTGAAGGATACATTGCATACGGAATCACGCACAGATGTTGAGTGGTTTTCCTTATGGTAGAGCTCAACATGTAAGACGCATGCGTTCTAGCATTGTTAGTGTTATACACTATCTTTACACGCGGTATTTTATATATCGTGTCAAGTGACCAAGGACGGCAGTTATTTTTCAGGTAGCGCCATTTGTCCCTTTTTATTGCAAAAGTGAAACGTTACTGTGGCTGCGTAGCTTTTAGAGTTACAAACAGGTCGGTTCAACAAATATCATCTGCTGTTTTCAATCTACAATAGTGTGCTTGTCAGAGTTCAAATATATTGCTTCTCCTTAACGACTTGTTTATTTCTTGCCTTAATTGTGTCTGTAAGAGACACCAAAAAGTTCTCAAGTTAGTGGCGTTAATACTCCGCAAATTGTGAATTTGTAACAAAAGAGACCAGGAAAATGCTCAAATATTGCTGCAGACGCCGTGGCACCTAATGAAAGCGCAAATTAATTTAATCAGTCTTTGAGGAGACTCATTCATATCGACCAAGTAGCGCTGTTTATCTTCAATACTTTTCGTTGAAAAGCTTCTCAGCCATCAATATCGTTGTGTGTTAATTTTGAATTGTTTTATTGTTAACAACAAAGGTGACAACAGAAAAAGAAAGTGGTATTTCGTGACTATCTGATAATTAAATTAGTTCTTGTTCATCGGTAAAAATTTGCATTTTTAGTAAAACATCGTCTCTGTTCCGTTTCTTCATCACTACATTAGATATTTAACTTTCTTTCATTTATCTCCAAAAAACAAGGACATCTTCCGTATGTTTTGGAGAAAACAGGGGTTTCATATTACATGGCTTTGCGAGGAAAACAAAAGTATCAAGTTACAAAGTTGGCGTGAAGAGCTAAATTGTCACGTTTGCTGCTTCAGCGTATTGTTGAATTTAAAATGAACGAAAATCAACTTAAAGCACCAGTAGTAATTAATTTGTGCGTAATGTTTGGACCTTGAATGAAAATACAACCTTGAAACATACACACTGCAAAGGGGAAAAGCCGTAGCAGACTATCAAGGTAGACACAAACCGGAAGTGAACCGAGCAGGGGTGAGTACTTATGGGACTACTGTATCAGAGCTATCAATTGCGCTCGGCACTATCTGAGATTGTCTCACTAGTTTTACTTTGCATTTTGTGAAACACAAAGAAAAGCATCTAAAATATCAGCGAATTTGGAAGTTATTAAGTTCCTTTTTTTTTCCGCGCTCAGACTGACGTAAGTAACCGGAAGTGAAATTTCACCTCCTTAGCAACGCGCGCGAGCGCGCGCATAAATCGGTTAGGGCGGGGGGCGGGGGACGGGGGGCGGGGGGGGGGGCGGGGGGGGGCGCTTAAAATAATTCCGTGCGATAACTCTGAGGAACCCTGGGGAAGAGGCTTATTGTACCTATGTTGCATTGCCTCATGGGAGAAACCGGGAGTTTCAAGATGGCGGCGGCTTTGAAACCAATAATTCGATGGGCCCAAAGCAAGGAAAAGTTGTTTTTAACGCTTGAGCTTACAGATGTCCAGGTTTGATATCTACAACAATGAAAAGTGCCATTTGTTTTCTCCACGGGTCATATTTTTTGGCTAAAAGTTGTTTTGTTTGTGTTGACAAGTATCCTGCTGTAGAATTGACAAGTAACCGGCTGGTCTTTCAAGGTGAGTAGATTGCTTTTTGACAACCTTGATTAGTCTGGTGATCGAGGAGTGAGCTTGTTCCCACCACTGTCTTAATAACTAAACATGTTAAGTAAGTCTGCAAGTTAAGATGAAGAGCATGATTTGCAGTCTATTTCTTTCTGTACATTCGTACATGAGCTTCTGGAAATGCGCAAGTGAATTATGAATGATGTGCTGACTTCTTTATAATTTGTAAAACATGAAAGGCCTTATGTAATTTGTTCCGTTGTTGTAGATAGGAAACATTCTGAACTAAATTGTAATATTGATAAATGAATCCAAAATGCTGATTCACTTTCTTTCCAAACTTAAGTCTATGTTTTCTCCTAAACCTACGTAATGCTTTGTAATCGCTTTTCAAATCCTTCACCGCCTTTTTATTTTGGGGCTCTGCCTTTACATGAATGTCCCTATCATCAATATACACTGTAGTGTAGTGACATGTACATATCACATCATTTGAGAATTTAGCTGACAGATGATGGCCTTGAAAATGTTTTTTACACATGTCACCATAAATTGAATTCAGAAAATGTTTGTAATGGGTTACAGTATGTTCACTGAAACCAGGGCCATCCAGACAATGAAAACCAATCAGATTCACAATGAACGAGTAGAGATTTCATTGATTTTGTATCGGAGATCTGATTCGCTGAGTTTGAAAATGTTGGAATCTATTGTTTGAGTTCTGCCATATGATTGGTCTTCATTGTCTGGGTAGCCCCGGTTTCAGTAAATGTACTGTAAAAGTTGAACAAAAAACAGTTCATATGTTTCTTCTGTTGTTAAAAAGTTGTTATAGAGTCATCTGGTTAAGAACATTGTTGTTGTTGGCAACTCCCTTCCCTATCATATATTTTTGATTTTAATTATTTTTGACAATATTCGATGTGTTGGAAATGTGATTAAACACTGCTCTGAGGGTTTAATGAATTATTCACGGTCAAGACTGAACCTAGTAAGGAGAAAAAATGTATACTAAGACACAAGTCATATCTAAACATTGTTATGGTTATGATTTCTTTGTTTTAACTTGATGAATTGATGGCATTTTCAGTGCTGGAAACTAAACTTTGACAGCACTCGCCATCCAGGCAAGTGACTTTCAAAATCCACTCACCTGGTGTAATTTTCACTTAATGATTCACAAACCACACATTTTTTCGCTATCTTGTAATCATGGAGGCCCAGCTTGCCATTCTGTGTTGAGCTTTCTTGTTCTGGTTCAATTAAGGTTACTTCAAACCTTTGTGGGTGTCCTCCAGAAAAAAAATTGTATGTGCGCTGTTTTGAAGGACACCCCTACAAACTATATATCAATAGAAAGGTTATAAAATGTACAATTCGATAAAATAATATTCTTTTTTGCCGACTGCATTGCGAAGGCGGCAGAAGCCGTTAACGCCAAAACAACCCACTGAAATTGCGACGAATTAATCAGATATCAAATGCGATTATTGATGCAAAATAACTGTGCAGTGTTAATCGCAAAGCATCAATCTCTCAAAGCGTGTCAGCATTTTCTTTCATTTCTATTGGTTATCTTTTTATACATCTGTCAAGTTCCACTATCGAAAAATTCGCATAACATGTTGCGTAAGAGACAGCCACGAGAAAAGTATTTGAAATAAGAGAATTTGCCGACACGATTTTGTTCCGTATCTATCACTGAATGTTCTGGCCAAATTTCAAGGAAAACTGTCGATTCTATGTACCCTATTAATTCATTTAAAGAGGAGGGAATCTCTTGAAAAACGAGTGCAAGTTTTCGCCTTCTAAAGATTTATAAACATGTCACGCCTTCTCAGAGGGATATGTCAACTCAAAATGCTGCCAGCCAATGAAATAATGGAATCCCTAGCATTCACAGTAAGGAAAATTGAGCTTCGCGGTAAAGCGATAGTGTTACAGTCCCGTTTTAGGTGCGTACGTTTTAGGCCGGTGGTCAACAATAAAGGGTAAAACGGAGAAAAGCAATGTGCAAATAAATAAAAAGAAACTAAGGAGCAATTGCTGAAGAGTGATTACAAAAAGGCACTCTTGACGGACATGAAATCTCAAATTGAAAGTATTTGATATAGGATCTCTGGATTAAGCCGTTTGCTGCGAAAAGGTCCCTGAGGAGTCCATGCCTTTTGGAGATTATGACACCTTGACGGTTAATTAACTTTTATTAAAAAACCTCTTTTTCCCAATAACTCACGCATGTTTTAATATTTTGTTTTCATTTTTTTGGAAAATGTTACGTTGAATAATGAACTTTAATTTGGTTGGAAAAAAGAAAATTTGGAAAAAGTAGCCCCACGAAGGTTTGGAGTAACCTTAAGATAGCTTTGACCTTAGGATCGTAGACCGATTTTACTGTTTTATCCTCAGTTTTCTCATCATCTTTTGACACTCCTTGGAAATTTTTCCACACTTCTGTAGTTTTAACTGTAAAACAGCTAAATGAACAGCCGTCAGTACCAAATTTGCATATATGCCTAGAATTAGGACATTAATTTTGGGAGTAAACAACCTGTCAGCATGTGGAGGACTGATGTTCTTTTCTTTCCTTCATTATGTAAATTATCACTGGAGGAAGCTGTGTTTCATTTTTTTCTTTTTATGAAAGACTCTGTTGTGTATTATTGGCAAATAATCCGGGCTTCCCTATGCTTTTCACACTCGCATAGGTGAGCAGGTGAGCGCTAATTGCTAACACTGCATTTTGAGAACTTTCATTAATTCTCATTCAAACTGAGTTGTACTTCAGGCAGTCTATTTACAATCAATAATTTTTAAGACAGCACAAATCTTATCACTCCTCAACAAATTTTTTACCCAGGATTTGGTCATGGGGCCAGAGGGGAACACCAGTATCATGTGGACATTAATTTTTACAAGCCAGTGGACATAACAGTGAGTTCTTGTGTTGTTAAATGTTATTTTGTACCAGTTACTGGTTAGTTATTTGAAAATATTTGTCTATTGTAGTTTTATGTTGTGTGAAATTATCTGACTTATTCTCAGGTTTTCTAGTCATGAACTACAGTCACAGAACATTGAGAATATTATATAGTAAGCTGCACAACCAATCTTCTGTTATAATTACAATCAACAGCTCAGAGAAAAAGTCTTTGAACATTTTCTGGGGTTATACATGTATCACCAAGCACAAAGTAGCTTACCCCAGTAACTCTTCAACTGGAATAAACCAGCCTTGCGAGAGCTAGATCTTCATACCGCTTGTAATATCATCATGTTTCATGATGCCAGGACATGTTTTTGATTAGCACCTGATAAACCAGGAAAAAAGCCTTTCAGAGCAAACTTAAACCAGCATGTTACTGAATTGGGCCAGAACACGATCCAATAAAACTAGAACATTTTCATTCCTACTATGGACACGTTTCTAAAAACAACAAAGATAACTGAATTCCCAGGAAAATAACAAAAGCAAAAACAACAGATAACAAAAGAAGATGGCAATGGCAGAAAAAAAATAAACAGCACGCAACGCATGCAGAAGCAATGACGTTTAAAAATAATTATTGTTACTAGAAGATTGGAACATAAGCAGACAAACTGATTCTTAAACTAAACTGTAGAACTTTTGTGTTAGAAATTTTAGGGGTTTACATTTAGGGTAGTCCAGTGGTAGTTCATTCAAGTAGTTCATGTACCAGGCCCATCTTGTTAGTCCATGTGCTAGGGGTCAGCGAAATGTACCAACCCAAAAGAAAGATTAATAACTAAAAAAAATAAAAAGCACTCTGCTGATCCTACAAACTGCAAAGGAAAGCAGCAAAGGAAAAGTTCCTCTCTCTGAAATCAACACCTTATTATCTTTAAAGATATTTGGCAAAGCTAATTACCTTACCAGAAATTAATTTGTTGTTTTAACCGTATACTTGTCATATCGCGTGTGCGACCCACTTGTCTATCTAAAATTGTATGTATCGAAGATATGTTATTATGAGTTTGCCTGTGAGCGCAAATTTATTGGACACTGTATAAACCAAAATCCGCCCCCAAATGTTCGTTTAAAAGCTGAAATTAAAAGCACTCCACTGATCCTACAAACAGCAAAGGAAAGCCACAAAGTACAAGTTTCTCTCTCTGAAATCGACACCTTATTATCTTTAAAGATATTTGGCAACGCTAATTACCTTACTGAAAATTAATTTGTTGTTTTAACCGTATACTTGTCATCAATGAACATTTGTGTTGTCTTTACCCCGACAAAACAATTATCGATTGTTTAATCACAACCACTCTTTTGTTGACAGAAAATATAAAACAGCACATTTCCAAAACATCATAAAAAACTGCAAACTGCAAATGAATCTTACCCTGACTTCATTATCACTACTGTAAACCGTATATTTCAGTGCTCATACAATGCTCATACAGTGCTCTCACAGTGCTCATTCAATTCAGACAATGCTCATTCGATTCACTTCAAGACTGGCAAAAGTACAGCTGCACTACCAATCCGTAAATTTTATGTAGACCCTTCAGCTATCACGTGTGCGACTTGCTTGTCTATCTAAATATGTATGTATGGATGATATGTTCTTATTATGAGTTTTCCAGTGAGTGCAAATATATTCAACACTGCATAAACCAAAATCAACCCCTAAATCTTCGCTTAAAAGCTGAAATTAAAAGCTCTCCACTGAACCTACAAACAGCAAAGGAAAGCAGCAAAGGAACTCCCAGAGTGCATTTCGCCTCCACAGAGGGATAAATCGTGCGCGACATAAGGGTGACAGACATAAGCACAATGAAATAAGTGAGAAAACACTAGCCAAAGGAATGCATGCATGCCAGCTTAAAGCGATGACGTCACACAATACGTCATTGCTTAAAAAAGAAAACAAGCAAAGCCATTCCTAAAGAGTGGGTCATTTGCTTCTTGAGGGAAGGGGGATGGGTGGTTGATTTTGAAATAGAATTCCTTCTAACATGCTCTTGCCAAAAAAACCATGCACAAAAGCACTGCCAAAAAAACAAGTTCAGTAAGCTGAAAAAAGGCATGTTAGACAGTGAAAAAATATCATTCATACATGCCTGAGGAAAAAAATTCCAAGTGCTTAAAAGGGTTAACAAAAAAATTCATGCCTATAACCAATCACCCACCCCCAGCATGTTTACCATTCAGGATGATGTGCCTAGAATGTTTGATTAAGGTCACTCTCTGCGCAAATTGTACTGAAATAATATATTATTAAAACACATTTATTACTATAATTTATTGACCTCTAGGCAAGTAGCCATAAAGTGCTGGAACGTTATGTAGAGTTCTCCATTGCCAAGTTACCCGGAGAGCATGGTAAGATTCAAGTTTTAGGACTATGTGATAACAACAGAGTGATTTCTGTTCCATTGATACATGATTCAAACGTTTATCCGATGTTGATTTTGCGTGTAGTGTTTTGGCCTCGTCTTATTGTGGATGAACAGAAGCCAGCATGGTTAAAGGTTAACTTTGATCGGTGGCAAAGTGAAGATGCATCTGACAGTGAGAATGATGAACAAGAACAGCAAGAAAAATTAGAGGTGAACAGCTAATGCCTATATGTTCAAACAAGGAAGATACAGTGTGGAAGTGTTAATATTAGTACCCACAAAAAGCAAAGAATGGGAAGGATACAATAAAGAAATGATTATTTGGGTGGAAGAAGTTAAAAGCTAGTAGTTATTGTCACACAACACTTTTCACCTTGACACATTTTTGAATCAAGTTACTTTATGTGACAAGAACTTAGTTCTGTGCCTAGAATTTAGAAACTTTTTAATTACTGTTTTTACACTTCATATTATTCTTGCCTCCTTTTCTTTTCAAATTCTGGAACTTAAACATGACTGTGTATGTTATATAGAGGATATTACATGCCCACACATGGATATGAATTTTATCTTCGAGTATTCAACTCAATATCTCAGTGAGCGCAGGAAACTCATGAGATTTGGAGTTGAACACGAGAAGATAAAATTCATATCCAAAAGCAGGCATGTAATATTCTGTTTATTACATAAACATACTAATGACGACATTTTTGGCAATTTTCCAACGATTTCCGACCACTTTCCGAAGATTTTCGAAAATTGTTCTGAAGGCCAGATGAACAATTCCGAACATTTTCCGAACATTTCCAAATATTTTCCGAAGATTACCACAGATTGCCGAAGATGTTTCAATCATACATCAACAAATTTAAGTGTAGTTAAAGAGACAAAAGAAAAAAGTTATCAAAAAGGAATGATATCTTCACAGTGTGAAAGATAAGAATAGTATCTTCACTGCGCGATGAAGATATGATTTTTTAGTAAAAGGAAAAATCCTGGTATTTCACTGGTGTTTATATAATAAAGTATTGTTATTCATGCATTGTGTGCATTCAGTGAGTTCTGCACATGTTGAGTTAAATTCAAATAGGGACACAAACTTAAACATGATTGCTTGTCTTATTTTAGTATTGTTGTTAGTAATAAAATTGGTAATGATTGCTTTCATTTACATGTACTGGCTTTAATTATAAATCATCAATTGAGAGACATTATTTCCTTTTGTAAGGTAGCTATATTTGAAAGGATCAATAACATTCAAAACAGACGTGTTACCTTTTTGCTTCCAATTTTTAGTGAAGCACTGCAATTATACATGCATCAGACATTTCATTATAGCTGTCAATTTCATTTCAGAATTTTATGGCTCAAAGCAAAGCAATGGAATTAGATCTGGAAAATGAAATTGAAAAAACAAAAAAAGAAGGTATTCTTTTTGTTGTTTTTATCATTTTTGATGTAACTCTCAATAATTTAGGTTAGGTAGGATTAGGGTATGAGAACATAGGACTCAATTGCCTCAGGAAAACATCTCGATTTGAAACAAAAAATCTTGTCAAAACAGTTATTAGATATAAAATGTAAATGACTTTACTTGAAACTACTAAAGGTTACACTCTGTATTGTACATTGTATCTCAGTTTTATCCCATTAAGTGATTACCTTAGTAGGTGATGAAAAAGTCTCCTCAAACTTCTAAAACACTCAGAAGAAAATGAGCAACCAAAGAACTAACAAGAAGAAACTGAGAGATCTTTGTTTGCCATTGTTTATAGCTTTAACACAACGACACATCAGCAGGAATTTTTTGAACAAATTAAAATGTGTAGTTAATTAAAATGTGCTGCACATTATAGGAGAAATGAAATTGTGTGTTAGTGCTTGTAAATACACTGTCAAATATGACTAAAACTATTTTGGAGTTAATGAAGTGTAGAAGTCAGTGATTTGATACCAGTGAGTAAATATCTAGTTGTTATCATTCAAACAGGTGAATGCACTCCTGTAAACTGTGATGATTGTTGATAGTCTTGTGAAATTGCTGTGCAGTGCTTTTTAATCAATGTAGTGAAAATGTGGTAATAATTATTTTGGGTGTCAAAAATATTGTTCAAATGGTTATCTAATAGGTGTCATGGCTGCAGCATCTGTCCAATTGTTTACTATATTCATGAAACCTATTTTATTTTCAGTTTTCAGATTTATTCGAACATTCTATTTGGTTGTGTATAATCTTATGCAAGGAGCATTGTTTCTTTACATCACATCAGTTCTTTTGTCCAAAGTAATTTTTCAAGGAACAGGTACGGCTAAGTTTTATGAAATTATGTTTGTTCTAGTAATAAGAACATAATTTTTATGTATTCATCATCACTACAACCCAGCACCAACCTTATGATGACTGTTACTGAACAACTTGTGTTGTCTTGTTTGTTCTACTTCAAAAAGTCCCTGGATCATATACATGGAAAGAACAGGTCAACAAGTTTCCAACAGTCTGTGTTTTTCACCAATAAAAGAAACTTCTGCAGCCAAACCACATCATGAGAGAATTTTGCTGCTGAATGTTTTCTGGAGCTATATTCACAGACGACCAATATCAAGAAAATAATGCCCAAGTTGTGTTCCTTTTTGGCATCAATCTACAGGGATGTAACCATCACAGTTTCTTCATGGTGCTGTCTACAAATTGGCACATTCCGAAGGTTTAACAGGGTGTTAAAGTGTTACTTGTATGTCACTTATAAAAGATACACATACTGTAAACTGAAGACCTTTTAACAGACAGATAGTAATTTGATCCCTGTATAGAGGACATCCACAGAATTTCTTTTATTCATAACAGATGGTGTGCATATCAAAGGTTAAAACAACCTGGTTATTTTTCATTATAATAGCAGTTACTGAAATACATTTTTTTTTTAATTCAGGTGCCTTCCCTCAAGCTTATGACACAGTCAGTGATGTTTTAGCTTCTTGTCAGCTGGCTTCTTTCTTGGAAGTCATTCATCCTGTTGTTGGCATTGTAAGAAGTGGAGCTCTGGCTCCATTCATGCAGGTAGATTTTTTTTTCTGCACATCACAGTCACTGTGTCTGTGAAAACAGTTAAGTGCCGTGCTTGGGTAACCCACATAGTCATGAAATAGACATAGTTTCTTTGTAGTCTTCTACATGTATGTAAACCAAATGTACCCTCTCTACAGATCATCACCATCATCAAAACAGTATTGAGCTTTAAAATTCAAATCTTAGGAATAGTTTATCAGTGTAATGGGGTGTTTTTCAAATTTCACGGTTTAACATAAAAACTGGTGGAAAGCAATTCATAAGATCAGTTTACAAGAAAGGTGTGAAACTGTGAATTGCCCCTATACTTTGTCAAGATTTGTGGATTTTCTTATGGTATTCAGTGGTCCTAATGCATGGTCTATAATTTGGAGTGCAATGTATGCAGTGGTCTTGCACAACAAATTGATTAATTCTCTTTTTTTAGGTCTTTGGAAGAAACTTGCTGCTTTTTTTAGTGGTTGTTGCAAATAAGGAACTTCATAAAGAAGCAGCTGTATTTGGGCTCTTTCTTGTTTGGTCTCTCATTGAAGTTGTTAGGTATGAGTTTATCAAAGTCAAATACAAATCTGTCTTTTACCAAAAAGAAGATAGTGTCCCATTTTCTCTAAGAAAATAATATACGCTTGAGGTCTAGGCCTAATACCCCCAGGGGGTTATGGCTAAAGATGAAGTGAAGTGAAGAGGTCTAGAAAGCTGCTAGTAGATGTACGAGCAGAAAGTGAGTTAGTTCAGCAGTGTCTCTAGACCGTAAAGGTACATTATTTGGTTTAGAATTAGTATGAAAAAGCGATCATAATGTTTACATCTTAGAAGGGGCAGTGATTGCACTGGCAACACAACATCTGGACATATGTACTTTATAATTTCCAGCCGTGATTCTATCAAAAAAAAATAATGCATGTTCAGCTCCAATAGTGAGTATACAGCAGCCACATTCTAAAACAATATGGAACATTTTAATGTTCTAGAAAGTATACAACCAATCTAATCATCTAATTTTGCAGCTAACTGTTCAAGGAATGTAAAGACTAGAACGATGTTTGTTCTGGTGTAGGATTAGATCACTTCTGGTTGAGATGGAACTTTGGTCACAAAAGTGTCTGTTTCAAGAGGACATTCTATTTACTTTTCATAACAGTTTAAATTTCAATGTTGTTGTTCTAGGTACCCATTTTATGCCTCTCAGGTGGTTGGATTTAGAATTGAACTACTGATATGGCTTCGATACACAATGTGGATTCCTCTGTATCCCTTGGGTATTCTCTATGAAGGTACAATAGTCATGATAGTAATGTGGGGGGCCATAAACAACCAAATGTTTTTTTCAAAAGAATGCCAGGCCAGGAAAATTAAAATGAAACATGGCTGATTGTGGTGTTCCCATTTGTCAAGTCAGAACTGAAAATCGCAAAACTGCCCATGCGATTGATCAGCAAACGCTTCTTAGTTTAGTAATTACAATGGCTGCTACGTAATAACAGGTTATTTCAGGGGCACCCAACGGATCGTTTCGGTAAATTATCTGTTCGGAAGGTCTTTAATCCCCTTTGATTTTCTGAAGAGAGTTGTCACCTCGAACTTTCGTGATATGAGAAATTTAATGTCTGTTGTTTTCGGATTGTTAAAAATGTCGTTTTGGGTACGCTAAAAAGGTAAGCTATCATTTTCGGAAAGGCGATAAGACCTAAGGGTTTCGGGAAATGGACCAAAAAGCCCTAATAAATTCGACAATACTCAAGTTCCCCTAGAATAACCGAACAGATAAAAATTTTTTTAGCGCAACCTAAAATTAACCTACAGAGCTTTAAAAGTACTCTACGTAGCCTAAAACAGCGTTTTAAAGCATACGAGAGAAAACGGTCGTTGGGTGCCCCTGTTATTTGTGAATCTTCTTTAAAACTAATGTTCCAAGTAAATGCTGTTGAAAAGGAGGACTCTGCTGAGGGTTGTCTTACATATGAGCCTGAAAATAAAAATGAAGTGCACAGTAACAAGAAAAGAGAATGATAGAAACGTGAGTACTAAAGGGCCGTATTGACAAAATGTTGGCCGGGGGGAGTACTCCCTTATATGGGCTATATAGGTATGTGCGGCCCAAAAGGGTAGGGTTTTTCGGCCGTTTTGGTCATAAATAGGGTATCGATTTTTGCCATTTTGGTTACAAATCGGTTATGGTTTTAGAACTCTAGTCTTGAATTGGGTATGTTTCTTAGAAGAAGCTACTTTTTCATCATTATTAATAAGACCGTCAACAAAAGCCCTTCATAACTTATGTTTGGGGCAACTGTGTCAGCCGCAAAGGTCATAAACAGGCTATCGCATTTTTGGTCAGGTCATAAATAGGGTAGCAAAAAACGCAGATTTTGGTCATAAATAGCCTAAGGGTTTTGAGAAGTGGGCCACACACCCCCACCCAACTTTTCTGGAAGTACCCCCACCCTCATGAATATCGGTCCGTGGTCTTCATAATACGGACCAAACGCGCAGCGAGGTACGTGCCAAAAATGAAGCGATATTCTTCCAATGCAGTCCCGAGCAAGCTTGGTTAGTGAGAGTGTTATTACACGACTGAAAATATCGAACAAAAAAATCCCATGATCATGGACTGGAAAGAGACCGTAAACTCGTCTTGAGAGCTCACTTAGCGGTTACTAACTCATATATGTTATGACCTTTTTTTTTTACCAAAAAGAAAAGAAATTTTGAAGAAAAAGATAAATACTCTTTTGCGTGTAAGTTGATTTTTTCAGACTAGTGAGACAATCTCAGATAGTGCAGAGCGCAATTGATAGCTCTGATACAGTAGTCCCATAAGTACTCACCCCTGCTCGGTTCACTTCCGGTTTGTGTCTACCTTGGTAGTCTGCTACGGCTTTTCCCCTTTGCAGTGTGTATGTTTCAAGGTTGTATTTTCATTCAAGGTCCAAACATTACGCACAAATTAATTACTACTGGTGCTTTAAGTTGATTTTCGTTCATTTTAAATTCAACAATACGCTGAAGTAGCAAACGTGACAATTTAGCTCTTCACGCCAACTTTGTAACTTGATACTTGTGTTTTCCTCGCAAAGCCATGTAATATGAAACCCCTGTTTTCTCCAAAACATACGGAAGATGTCCTTGTTTTTTGGAGATAAATGCAAGAAAGTTAAATATCTGATGTAGTGATGAAGAAACGGAACAGAGACGATGTTTTACTAAAAATGCAAATTTTTACCGATGAACAAGAACTAATTTAATTATCAGATAGTCACGAAATACCACTTTCTCTTTCTGTTGCCACCTTTGTTGTTAACAATAAAACAATTCAAAATTAACACACAACGATATTGATGGCTGAGAAGCTTTTCAACGAAAAGTATTGAAGATAAACAGCGCTACTTGGCCGATATGAATGAGTCTCCTCCTTAATTTGAACTTTCATTAGGTGCCACGGCGTCTGCAGCAATATTTGAGCATTTTCCTGGTTTCTTTTGTTACAAATTTACAATTTGCGGAGTATTAAAGCCACTAACTTGAGAACTTTTTGGTCTCTCTTACAGACACAATTAAGGCAAGAAATAAACAAGTCGCTAAGGAGAAGCAATATATTTGAACTCTGACAAGCACACTATTGTAGATTGAAAACAGCAGATGATATTTGTTGAACCGACCTGTTTGTAATTCTAAAAGCTACGCAGCCACAGTAACGTTTCACTTTTGCAATAAAAAGGGACAATTGGCGCTACCTGAAAAATAACTGCCGTCCTTGGTCACATGACACGATATATAAAATACTGCGTGTAAAGATAGTGTATAACACTAACAATGCTAGAACGCATGCGTCTTACATGTTGAGCTCTACCATAAGGAAAACCACTCAACATTTGTGCGTGATTCCGTATGCAATGTATCCTTCACCTAATATAGAAGCCACGAACCCTAACTAATCTACGCATGCGTTTAGGGCAAATTAGTTTTGTTCTAAGGAGAATGGTACCACAAGGAGAGCAAGGGGTTACCTGAAACAAATATATAGCTTTGCGATGTTCAAAGTTAAGCGACGGCGATGGAATGTGTTTTACGTAGAGTACACATGTACCTTTCCCACCCTACTCCCACTACTTCCTTGCCTCTAGACTAATCATGAATTAATTGAAATTAATTAATTAAACAAACATTAAAGTTTACACCTTAGCGCCATAGTGCCATAGCGCCATAGCGCCATAGCGCCATAGCGCCATAGCGCCTTAGTTCCTTAGCGGCAGGCAACCCCCATAACCATCCCAATAGTGCACTCTGCACTAAAAAGTAAGTCGTAAACGTACAAGAACATTCAAGATAGTGCCCAACTCAAAACTTGGAAATTATTGGACTGACAATAGAGCAATGGCTGATAGATAAACATATGTAGAAACACTGACGCAATTGTATGGCAGTTAATAAGCAGTCAAATCGAAACTAGTATTGTGTTGAAAAGAAGGAAACATATGTTACTCGTACTTCACGTGTAAAGATATAGAGCTTTATAGTTTTCATCTGTTCCGCTTTATTCAATTCTATTTTATTTGACTTTTCAGGTACTCTCATTTGGAAGGCAATTCCCTTGCTGGATAAATCGGAGAGATTCTCTGTCAATCTGCCGAATGCATTTAACTTCAGCTTCAGCTTTGCTTGGTTCCTGAGAATATACCTGATCTTTCTCGTTGTTGGTATGTTCAAATGTATTGACACCTCTGCGGTGCAGTTACAATCAACTCAGATTCACATCAGGATCATTCATCTAACATCACTGGGATCACGGTGCATCAAAGGCAGCAATTGACGAATCCTTACTTATAGTGAATCCATCAGTTGCATGCACCATAATCCGATTGATTTTGGATCATTGATCCCTAATCATCACACAAAAACGCACCCATAGAAGAACATTGTACCTAACAAAAAGAAAACAAGAAACACTCTAGTCCATAATGTAGGCGCTTCTTGAGCCGACAGATTAGCTTCGTATTTGCCAGATCAGAGAATTCTATTCATCAGGACTTTGTTTGGCTATATTATAGGGTTAATCAATGAAATAAATATTAGCACATCACATAGCAGAACCGAAATAGGCAAATAGTGTGGTAGCTTTATTAACCCGTTAACCCGGGGTACGAACCAAGGGTTCCATTGTTCATTTGATCTTATTGTTCACAACTAAACTAATATCTGTACGTCAAAGATTTGCGATCTTTTGATTGTCAAAATAGTAGTTGTACAATGAAACACGGAGTGAGCCGATAAAAGGGAAGGACACGCCCCTGTCGAACGTTTGGCTGTCATTAATTGATCAATATTGGTGGTTGTCAAGAAACTGGTCGTGACGCTGGCTCAACAGTAGAGCTAAAGGAAAATTTGTGTGTAGTAAACTTACAATGATAAATATGAGCTTGTAAGTAACAAGCCTCCATATGAGCATATAACTAAGACGAGGCTCCTAAAAAGTGACTGTCGGCATTTTAGAAATAGGGATCTTTTTAAGCAACCTGTTTAGAACCTATTTGTGTTAGTCTGAGGGGTTAAATTCCTAAAAAGACATACATGATGTACCTCTTACTAACCGAGTTCGAGGTCCGTACTGTAAGTTACGGACCGTGCTTTTACCCCTTCGATTTATTACCTAAGCGGGAAGTGCGCGGGCCATAAATCTAAGGGGGAGGTGTGGGGGGGGGGGGGGGTGGGGAAACGAGAATCCGTAACTTACGGTACGGACCGAGAAGACGAGGTTAGTTATAGTAAGATATTTGTTATATCTCTACTGTGTTTCTGGCGGGTTCGGGAACGATTTCGATTCATGCGGAACGGCTTCAAATTTCTGACGCAACTCGAAAGCAAAACGAGTCAATTTGAAATCGTTGTTCAGTCGTTAGGACGTTTTAATACACAATTTAAAGTAAAAGAAAGTTTTAAACTTTTACTTGCTATAAAAGTTAAGAACACTTGGCGATAAATCACGAAACATTTTGGCAACAAAAACAGCTTTAGATTTTAGCGGGCCGTACAGTAGAATACGACCCGCTAAATTGACCAATCACAGCGCACGCAGTAATTGAGAGATATAATAATACAGTGTATGAGGTATTCGCCGTCGTTTGACAAATAGGCAGAATTCGACGCTGTTGTTTTACAGAGTATGGCTTAGAAATCCATCAGGATGCGATGGGAACATGCAGAACCGCCACGGAAATGCTCATTACAATTTTTAATGCTCATGGTTTGAAAAAGCTCCCCAATTTTGCAGGAAACTAGCGTGCTTAAATTGCACCTTAGTCAAATTAATCAATCAGATAAGTACAATTGAGTGCCCAATGGCATTTATGATTGGCAGGCTGAACATCATAGCCTCAATGTATAGGCTTTGTTTAATACTGAGGTCTTGACTTCAAATCGTGATGTTGTCGGGGTTGTACAACATGCCCATCAGTATTGTCTGTTTTTTACAGGTGGCTGTTACATGATGAGGCACATGTATATCCTACGACAACGTAGATATGGCAAGAGGAAAACAAAGACGAGATAAGCATGGAAAGGTTATGCCATTTCATCCTGAATGACAGCTTGAAATCAAACGTTTACTGCTATCAATGGTGATGGGAAAAGCGAGATGTTTTTAAATGTGGATATACATGTGTATGCAGCCTGTAAATGTAATAACTTTGCGTTTGTTTGTATGAAGTAAATGATCTAAGTGAACTTTGATGGTACATTGTAACAATGAAAGAGATTAACTGGCAGCTGTCCTCGTAGCTCAGTGCAAAGCTGATTTGCAAAGGTCGTTGGGTTCAAGCCTTTGGAGCCTGTGACTTTTCTTCAGTTTTTTCCCCTGCCAAAAAACATGCATATCTGCGAAAATCGCATTCTCTTTTGTTGGTGTTCATTTTATTTTTCATGTTTTTATCAGGGGACACTAAATAACATAAGGGAAAAGTAAAGATTGTGTGAGGTTCTCCAAAGCCACCTATGGCAGCCTGTCAATTTTTTAATTCGATTCACCTAAAAACTGACAGGAATAAAAGATGTACATGGTCTGACATTCCTATAGATTCTTAAGAGTGAATGCCTACAAAAATGGACCTAAATCGCCTATCAATGGCACAAGTCGAAAAATTGATTTCGCTTGTATTTTGTCCATAGATAGGTCCTAGTAAGAATAGAAACGGACCATAGTTAGTTTCTGCTAATACAGCTTTCTTTGGTAGAAATACGCCAAAAACGATTTCGACCCGATTGGGCTCAAAATCTACTTCCGGTTTTGCTGAATTTTCCGAATATTTGATTGCTTCGCGCTCCGCAGAACAGTTACTTGAGAATATTTCAATGGATTTTATATTCAGTTCAGGTCTTCGTAGTATGACTGAGCGAAAAATAAAATAAATCAAAGTTAGTTTTGAGCCCGAAAAGAGATCAAACTGACACGCAAAATTTCACAGTGTGTGGCAAGAGAATTATTGCTTAAAAACATCGCCATATTTTTCTATGGCCTATAACTTTAAATACCGTAAAAACACTTTCTACGGGTTAAATATACACCCACCTGTTAGGCTATCAAAAAACATCTCTGGTCAAATGGTTTCAAGTCGCCCGTCTTGGCCTGTGTTTCTCATAGATTTTGCCCAAAATCCGCCGTTGGAATGTAAACAATTACGTGACGCGGATAGCCAATCTCGAGTAAAATATTCGTTTCCAGCAATCCGATGAAAGCAATTTTTGAAACGTTGTGTGGATAAAATAATGGAAAATGTTTTTTTTTTGTTTAAGTTAGTATAAATATATATGTTTTTTCATTTGCATTGCAACACCCACGACATCCCTGATAAAGAACGTTGCTACAGTACTCCGGGAAATGATTTTAACACTTGTTTATTTTATTGCTTTCACTGATAACGTACAATATAGTGGCAGTTTTAGAGATACACTTAACCAATCCTCTATGGTTTATGGTAATTGAATCATTGACTGACAAATAAAGTCAAGTGGAAATACCATAATTTCTATAAACTACTACCTGCGTGATGGCATCTCAGCTCTTCTAGCTGTGTAGAAAATTTGTACCTACACAATATGCTCAAACTCAGCTAGAAAACCTGGAATTTCTTGAATTGAATTAGCCCAGGAAGAAATTGCGTTTAAGTTTCGATCATACTGGGAAAAACTCCATCTTTTCTACTTTGGTTGTTTGATCAATTAACTGAAATTTGCAGATCATAACACTGGTAGACAAATAAACATTACAGTGGTCGATCTAGGACTAGGTTTACACTAAAGGAGTTTTTTTTGGATTCGTAAAAGTTCCCGGATTCATCAATTTTAGAGTATTCGGATTAGTAGGGGTTTACAGTGAAAGGATATTCGGATTCTTAACCGTTTACACACGACGATAACTCCGGGCACATTCATGATGGAATGGTTAACAAGCAGTTTGTTGCCTCGACAACGAGAAACAAAATGCCTCCGAAAATAAGGCTAGGGGTAGGTTGAGACAGTCTGAAGTTTTCTTTCGACTCGCTGACCACGGTACTGTTGTCCATCATGTCAGGTCCCTCCAGGAAGTTATTCTGGTCTTTACTTAATATCTAGAACCGTCGAGGTTTTCGATCGTGCCATCGTCGTCATCTGCGCAGTATTATAAAAGTGATTATCTACACCTGAAACAGCACGAGGTAATCACCCAGCGACCGCCATCAAATGGCCATTAATGTGCCTACGACTCGACTACGTAGACGACTGGATCATGTAATCCGCCATTTTCGTTCCACCGCAAACTCAAAAGATCACAGGCGGAAAAATATGCGGATTCGAGAGAAAATTGTTTACACGACAAAACTCTCCAGATTCAAAAGTTTTCGGATTCAAAGTTCCCACTTTAAATTCCGGGGAGTTTTTTTTTTCAGATTCGTCCACTTTTATGTAAACGGCAAAATCAATCCGGCACTGAAACGTTCCGAATTCATCACGAATCCGGAACAATTTCCTCTCGTGTTAACCTACAATCCTGGCCATAAGTTGTTGGGACACCTCCCCCTTTTGCGCGCTAAAACCCTCGATTTCAACTACGTCCTTAAAGTTTTAGAACAAAAGATGAATAGAAGCAAGTACAATTGACCCCCCCCCCCCCCCCCTAGCAATGTTGCATGAAAACGAAGCTATTCTAAAGACTAGATCGGATGTAGGAAAAAAGGAAAAAGGGACAATAGAAAGTGGTTAGACAGTTGTGTTGGAACCAAACGCGATTGCTGAAAAATCGCTATTATTGGAATAAGACGTGAATATCTATCTTCTCGTCTCTTTAGTTCGAGAATACTGTTCTAGGAGGCGAACAATTCTTCAAGCGTGGCTATTCTGAAGCTATTGTCAAGGATTTTTTTTCTTCAAGATTTTTATCAACATTGACAGGGGGAGGGGGGTAGGCGGGCTTGCGCGGTTTTGGTCTTAAGAGAGGCTGCCTGTGAAGTCATCTGCCGTAACTGTCCCCACACTTTTGACCAGGATTGTAGTCTTAAATGAACAGCGAACAGCCATCTTGTTTTGTTCGCGGAAGTCGGTCACGGAAGAGCGAATTTCAATGAAATATATATATATAATTTGATTAAGTAATTAGCCAAAAATAGGTTGGCCGCCAAAACAGTTTAAGGTTTAGCTTAACTCTAACCTTAAGTTTTAAGACTGAAGAAAAAAACAAAAAAAAGCATCGAGCATTTCAGTTGTTTGAAACAGAAACATTCGTGCACAATGAGCTATATGTATAATACGTGCGTAACCTGGAAAGCAATCCGTCCAGCACAGTAATTGTTCAAATTAACAGCTTACCGAGACACTCGCAATATTGATGCCTCTTATTTATGATTTAAACTTTTAGGATTTGTTTACTTTACTTTTTCCAACTTTTTAGAAGGAGAAAAGGCACTAAATGTGTCGGTACAAATAAAAATGTTTAACCGAAAATCGATCCGTCGAAATCAATCAACAAATACAAATTTAATCACTGTAGCGTTCCTTCAGATCACGTAAGGCTACAATACAAACCAACAATATCAACTTGTCATTACGCTTAACAAATGAACTTAGAACGATTTTCTTTCTAGAACTCGCTCTTGTAATTAAAATGATCAAAGAAAGAACGACAGCTTAAAACGACATAGCAGTAACACCCGAACTCCAAGTAAATTGCTTTTAATTGACGTTTTTAATTAACGAAATTTCCAAAGCGATGACTTTCAAAATATTAAAGTTAAAAGTGGTCCATTATGTGTTTCTTTTTTCACCCAAATGTTCTAAGATAGCCATCTGCGGTTTGTTGGAAACGAATAATGTATTCACGGTGACCGCCCGCGTCACGCAATTGTTTACATTCTCACGGCGGTTCAGGGAAAAATCTATGAGAAGCACAGGCCAAGGCGGGCGACTTAAAACCATTTGCCCAGAGATATTTTTTGATTTTCAAACAGGTGGGTGTACAGTTAACCCATAGAAAGTGTTTTTATGGCATTTAAAGTTATAGCCCATAGAAAAATATGGCGTTTTTTTAGTGCTATAATTCGTTTGCAACACATCGTAATATTTTGCGTTTCTGTTCGATCTCGTTTCGGGCTCAAAAGAAACCTCGATTTATTTTATTTTTCGCTCAGTCATACCATGAAGACCTGAGCTGAATGTAAAGACCATTGAAAGATTCTTAAGTAGCTGCTGTGCGACGCGCAAAGCAATCAAATTTTCAGAAAATTTAGCATAACAGGAAGTAGATTTTGAGCTCAATCGGGGCAAAATCGTTTTTCGCAAATTTCTCCCCAAAAAAGCTGCATTAGCAGAAACTAACTATGGTCCGTTTGTTTACTAGCTAGGGCCAATCTATGGGCAAAAAATGAGCAAAATCGATTTTTCGACTTGTGCCGTTGTTTGGTCCATAGTTATGGGCACTGGCTCTTAATAACCGTGGATAACATCTCTAAAGTTCTGTAAGAATATATGAACTACGAACAGAAGCATATCACCTAGAACAAGGTGATAAGCTTCTGCTATGAAATGAAACGGGAAGTGCTTGGTCACTATTCGTACTCTTGGTATTGAACGAGCTTGCAATGGACGATCATGCGGGGGAATATTATCAAAAAGGGATTCCAATTCCATTTGCTTAAGCCTGTTCCAGGCTGTCGGTCATTGGGGACGATCGTAAAATGGGGCGGGTGACAAGCTTGGTTTGGGAGAGAAAACGAGAGGGCGTGCTCTCCTTTTCTCTTCCAGACCCCGTTCGTCACCCGTCCCATTTTTCGATCGTCCCCACTGACCGAGAGCAGGCTTCATTTGGCTCCGCGCATTAGCCTCAGTTGAAAGTTAGTTTCCAAGAATATGAATATGGATACGAGTATGGTCTGTTAGCATAGCTACTTCAGATGCTGATTGAGCTACAAAAATGTCCAGGCTTTATTAAATGTCTCAAGAAATTTGAGCCTGATGCGTGGGTTGAAAAACTCGAATTTTACAAAAGTGCATGAATTTAAGTGTTTCTGTCATCCAGAAATTTCGCAGTTTTTGGCCGTCAATATCTCCTTCAATATTTCACCTGGAGAGCTGAAATGTCACTAATTACTGTGGTTAAAAATTTTGTTAAACGTTTGCAGTCATTTCATATGCCAGGGAGCAAAATGAAACAATGACGTCAGGAAAGATTTTCCTATAAGATATGAAACTTTTTTAAAATGCACCTAGCGAATGATACCATCCCGTTGGACGATTATTAATATAGGGCATGGTACAGTTAATTTCGAGTTGAAGATGAGATTGAAATGACCAATCAAGTATGACTTTACGTTAAAATCGTACTATAACAATATAATTTCAAATCATTCGTCACAGAGAACAAATTTTTTCCTTCCTGAAACCGCTATCCGGGCTTAATTTAAAGTTTTCCTTACCTTTCAAGTGATAATATTGTTTTTGCCCAAGCACTCTGCCACTTTTCTCTAACTTGGGTACAGTAGCTTTAAGTCGGTACCGTAATGCTTCCATTCAACACTCCCATTCCACTCTCAGAACTTGCATTTTGTAGGCGCCGGCCTGTCCCGTTTCAGATCATCCGTGGTTCATCTTCTGAATTACTCACATCATTCTCGCGTGACAGATCAGGAACTGGTCTTCTATTAAGCGCCTTGACTGGTTCTTTCATAAGGCGAAGACATAATACCTTAGAAACAAAGGTCTCCCTTTCGTTTTACCACGAGAAGATGAAGGGTGAGAGAGTCAATTCTGTCTACATGCCTTAGTCCCAAGTTATTTTTAGATAGCTCCCGGCTTCGGCAATCCTAGGAGGTTCTAGGATTAGCCAATTCAGTGACGCGAATTTCAATCACTTAGACACTTAGCACGGCTTCACTTGCATCCCCCCCACCCCACCTCCGCAAAAACACTTACGCAACGCGCGTGCTAACATCATCCGAGGGAGCACTGTACTACGGGTGTTTTACTCTTATACCCCTTATCCTCTCTTGGTTTTTATACATTCGGATGTTCTTGTCAAAAATAACTCAGCGCTTTTCCCCAGAATTACCTCAACCCAAAAGAGCACCTCGTAAACGTGAAGTCAGTTGCAGATGAAATTAGAACTTTGAACGGAATTAAGAGGGTACAAGGTGTTGAGCAGAGTTGAAGCAGGGTGAGCAGTGCTAAACGGGCTTGAATGAGGTTGAACGAGATGGAGTGAGGATGAAAATTGTTAAACGGGATTGAATGAGAATAAACGGTATTGAACGTTTCGGACGGGGTTGAACGGTGAACACTGATTTGAAATGGATTGAACGAGGATGCACGGGGTGGAAAGAGGGGTGATCATTCACGGTGTTGCACCTGGTGTCGAGCGTTCACGGTGGTGAAGTTCCAGCAAGGAAGAACTGTTGAAATGACCACCTCTTCGTCTGACAACTTTTTTTTTACGAAGATAACGAACCCACTGGCACAGTAACCAGGACTGTTTTGAATGTTGCGAGTACGTTTCAATACCGTGAGTTGATATTGTTTCAGTGTAGCCCTTTTACTTGGTTATAAGGTTTACATTCTAGCCAGAAAATGCCAGAACTTTTTCTTGCTAAGTATTGACAGAATTACTTTGTTTTATCAACAAGTCCTTGTAAGTAAATTCAGAAAGCAGGGAAAGATTTCTGGTGAAACAAAGTAGGTTTTATCACACAAACTGTGACAACTGTACTAATACCAAACAGAGAGAGAATTTCAAATCCAGACAAGTTCCACCAAAGTATCGGCACACGGTACGCCACTTAAAAGTTACAGAAAATGAAGTTGAGCCAAGCCTACCAATTGACTAGTCTACCACCCAGCTGCTGCTGGGTAACTAACTTGTTGGAATTTTGCTTCGCTTTACATTGCGTTTAGCTTTAGACTGAAACGTTTGGCGTTTGTATTTAATTGGTAGTTACTTACGATGAATGAAGGACGTTCTCATCTTCTGAATGACTATATCTGAGAAAGTTTGAGCCATATTTTCAATCTGGTACAGAAATTAGAACCTGATCTTATAGAAGATAAAACAGATAAAATTTACTTTATGTTTATTTTTTACAACCAACAAATAATGCCACATATATACAACTCCCACAGGGATAGCCTTGGCCTTCGAAAACATAATTCGTAAGCTAACAATATTGCTCTCTACTGAGAGAATAAAGTTTTAAAATTGTTTAGAAAAGATAGATAGACTTACCTATAACAAACATGACTTGACAACAGCACACAGTAAAGGTGACAAAACTCTTAAGTAGTGGGAATGATTTATGTCAGCAAATAGCAGATCTTCAATCTGATATAATTACAGTTGCCCTTCTCCTCTGGCTACTTGCCCCTCAAGAGTAAGGTGACTAGAGGAATTAGGAAAAACATTCTGACACAATACGTCTGCTTACTGCCACAAATCCCCATTACTTCTAATCGGTAATCAACACTGAAACTTTTAAACTTCTTTTCAAAGTACTCAATTGACTTTTTCTTACATTTTTTTATTTTGTTTTAGGTCAGTTTTTTGCATCTAAGTTGTTAAATGAAATTACAACGTTACATGCGTCAAGCATGCGTCAAGCATGTGAAGTCAGTTGAGAGTTCAACAATCATAAACATGGTAGATATCACAGCTGTTTCTGATAGCAAATTAGCACTGCTATTAATTTAAGAGTTCACAATTCCTCAGGAAACCAAGAAGACATTTGAGAGGGGTGTTTCTGGAAATTGAATGGGAAAGCATATGAAGAGTTCACAAAAGATCATGTCTCTCAAAAGATCGTGTTTTAGTCGATTTGCATACTGGCTATGCTGATGAGATCATCTTTGCCAGGAAAAGGCAAGTCACAACCATTGGAGTGTGCCATTTGTCAAGGCAATTTGCCCAAGCACGTTTGTTACAGAGTTCGGTCTCTCCCAGAGCACGTGTGTTTAAATGGTTAAATCTTAGCAGCTCTTCAATCTTGTTTCCATGCACAGTTTCAATAGACAACACAAATTCATGACTTTTTTCCACAGCTATTAACTGAAAGAATTCATCACACTTCTAACACTGGTATCAGAAACAATGAAAATTCTACCACATTTACAATATTGGTGAACTGACCTCTGACTGAACATCAGCAGCCTGGTTACATAGAATATCGCAAGATGGATGTTGAGGTCAACAGATCATCTTACAGGGCTGTAAGTTTCTGAACTTCAAACAATATTTACTGCAACTGGCTCCACTAATACAAAACAACTACTGTATTTACTCGATTGAGTGCCGTGGTCCTCTTTAATTTTTCAGTATTCCAGTTGCCGGTAGTACTTATTCAGGGGCAGCGTAGCCGCTCTTTAAAAAGTCACGGAATTTGTCAGTGATAACAAGCAACTGATAACAACAAAACATAGCCACTTTGAACCAAAAAACACTGCAACCCAGGAGAATAAATTTCAGGGGCTGGTTTAGATAATCTGAGTTATCCTGTACTTGTTCTTTAGTAATAGTTGACTCCTCAAACAATAAATTATTCAGTCTGTGATGCATTGCAAATGAATGCAGCGCTTCAAGAGAGTCACTGTATATTTTTGCTCTCAGATGCAACACTTAATCAGGAGTGGCGCTTAATCAAGTAGATATGGTCTCAACTGTCTGATATGGGGCAATTTCTACTCAAGTCCATATTTAAAATCCAGTTACAATGCCAAATCTATTTACTAAGATCAGGGAGAATTTGGTCAACAAGCCAAGTAAGAAAAGAATGATTACTTTCTATGAAGACAACCTTTTCTTTTCTGGAAAGTACTTTTTGGGCCCTTTCAAATGAGATATGGTGAGCTGTATTGTTGTAAATACTTGGCAAGAAATTAAATAAAGAATACAATGTGGTGAATTTGACTGATTAACTTGCTGCTAACAAGTTAAAAACACAAATTCAAAAGTTGAAACATTTACTGACGCTCGGGGTTGTGTAAGTACTCGTTACAGTACACATATAAATAAAGTGTATCATTTCTTGTCCTGAACATGGCACAACCAACACACAAATGCTGAAATGTCTTTAAACGAAAATACTACATATTTAACATTATTGCTATTCCCTCTGAAATTTTTCCCGGTAATAAATGGCACAGTCATACCAATTAATTGTGTCTTGTTTTAGAGGCCAAATTTAATTTCCAGAAAATGCGTGATCAAAAATCAAGAATGGAGGTATTTTCTTTGAGAGCTAATCTAGTGATGAGGTTTATAAGCTCGTATTTGATCATTGGTGTTATTACAGTCTGAAAAGATGTGGTATCTGGGGTTTATTTTTTAGTGCAGTTTATTAGTTTTGAAGCAGGAGAAAGAGCTAAGAGATTGTTCTTGTACGTTTACAATTTGCCACAAATTCATCAATTACCATGAGGAAAATGTCATTGGAGGGATAGCACACTTGAATCATTATAAAATAAAATACATTGTGTCCCAATGGACATTATTTACCCAAGTTACCACGCAATAAATAATAACAAAAATAGTCTAGGCTTCTCTAGTTTTCTGTAGTGCACTAACATTGTACAAAGAGTACTTCATTCAGTTAACCATTTACTGTAGCCAAAAAATTATAGCTGCTGTGGTTAAATTAACTAGAAAAAGACTAGTTATCATTTATATATTAAAATTACTTCAACAGAAGTTTGACATACTACAGAATTGAATAAACAAGCTTTACAGTAAACCTGAAGCTGTCACGCATGGAAGATGCATTTAGCATTAATTACCTCAGAGGATTGTTGCAGATCATATAGCTAGAATGGTCAGTCTGTTATTTTTAATTTAGGTGAAGAAGATGAAGTCTTGAGTACATTCCAAACCAGAAGTTTATTGATCCATTACTAGGTTATATTCTCCACTTCTTGTACGACTGTGATAATCCGCTGCAGCACAGAGCAAGAATATGTTACATGTATGCACACAATAGAGATTTCAGTTCTAGTATTACATATAAATTACACATAAACAATTAAAAGATGATTTTTTAAAGTAAAGCTCATATCACTCACGAACAGAATGTTACTTAATTAAACAACTTGAAGTTACAGTTAATGGGTTAGCACAGCATTAAAAGCTAGCTACTGCAAGATTAGTTTACCCTGGATGGTTAAAATGCTTCAGAGTTCATGGTTAACATGGGGCTATCAAATATTCACTTGTTCCCTACTTAACATCAAATGGATGTTTAGGTTGGACCCTTCCTAAACATCCATGTGAAATTTTGCTTCCCCAAGAGTTACGCATTCCACTCACTACAGTATATGTTGCTGACATGAGAAGATATGAGCGTAATTTGTTGCTGTTAGAGGGTAGAGAAAACCATTTTTGTGAATCAAATAAAGCTTTCTCATAACTGTTCTGATCTCAGGTGTGTCTTCCTTGTCCTATTTTTGTTTCTGATTTCCATCTACAGAATTCAGATTCTTTCAAATGTGTTGCATGACATATGCAGTTGAAAACTGCATATGTGCACCATCCTCAACACGAAGTAACACTAACATCTGGCTTAACGTCCAGTTGACGTTAAGCTGGGAACAAGTGAATACCGGTATGTTGATGGCTCCTAAGAAAGAAAAACATTATTGACTACTTGTTTTGCTATTATTTTGAGTTAACTAGTGATAACCGGTCCAAAAAGCAACTACTGACTAAAGGCAACCATCACAATTTGTTTGGCAGTATGTGTACTACTTTTTATTGCAAAGTAGAGAATGTACACCTCAGATAATTCTATGACAAGGGCAAGTAACAAAACAAATAACCTGGGCAAGAAGCAAACAGTACACATCCATTACGAACCAAGTCCTGAAAGCTCAAACATTTCAGTATCACATGAACACTCCACTAGATGTGTTATAATTTCTCATTTTACAACATTGTTATCATCAATAAAAGAAATAAACCTTTAAAAAATGTCGTCCTCGTATTGAGTATGTCAGTTTTGTTGGTGCTGCATTAAAAAGTTACATCAGTTTTATGCATGTCTTATCACTGATGATAAATGCCATCAAACCTTTAAAAAAACAGCCTGCAAATTGGGCATTCAAGTAACACAAGCTGCAAACAAATCTACCAATCCACAGATCTATATAATTGGCAATTTTACCTATGCAATTTCCAGGACTTTCTAAATGGACATTTTAAAACATTGACTTTGGTAGTGATCTGCAACTGTTCTTTTAGGACTTGCTTTCATGCAAAACTCTCCATTAAGACTGAGTGACTGTACTACAAAAAGTTTTCTTATGTTCTTAATGGCCATAATCCACCAATAATTAGCAATGCTGCTCAAATTATTCCTACACTTTATTTCTTGGTACATAGGGCAACTTACAAGCCTTTTGAAAAGTTTCACCATTGCCAATTCAACCCTCAGAAGTGGGCAGGGATAGAATCTTGGCCTTAACTCGTTTACGAATTACATGCTCCTTCTGTAGTTCAAAATTTTGCCTCTTTGTTGATAGACCTCTTTGTACATAGGTATATAAAATGGCTTACTTTGGCACGAAGATTTGACTTTAAATCTACATTTCACAAATTTTACCATGTAAATTAAAAAAAGCTTCCTTTAAAATAGGTAGCTAAGTTTATCGTACCAAAAATGCTTTAAGCTCAGGTTCAAAAGCAACCCAGTGTTGCAATGGACGCATTCATATCATATAGTGTTCAAATATTACTTGCTCAGCAGCAGTTTAAGCTACCGCGTTACCGCCACTTCAAGCTGGTCATGAGGATCCACCAACTTACTAGGTACAGATGTTTTCCTGTGTGGAATATTCTCAGGTGTAGGAATAGCTTTTCCGACTGCAAGCGGCATACAAGGCATTGGTTTTCCTCTGTTAATTGCTGCCGCTGGGCCTCCTTTTTTCTCGCTCTTCGCCATTGCATAATCACCAGAATCAAAATATTTCACCTGGACGAGGAGAGAATAACATGCAATGTAATGCAAAACATTCAAAAGTTACATCCTTACATAAGTTCTGCAATATGCTTTAAAACATACCCCTCTCTGCATTCTCTTTCTGAGAATATCAGTCGCGACTGGTTTCTTGTTCCCTGGAAATTTCAGTTCCAACTTCTGCTCCTCTGTAAGCTAAAATAACACAAAAGGGCACAGTTAAAATTAGGACAAAGTAAAAGAATTCTAACAACGAATTTCACCTCGCTTGGCTTTTCTTCTGGTGCCGTTTCTTCGCTCATTTTCTAAGCTAAAACCTCAGCAACTCAAAATGGCGGATTTCAAAAACTGCTGGCCTGCGGTAGTGCCAAATTTGGTAATGTACGTCACCTACCCTACAAGTAGATTAATGTCGCAAGCGACCCATCGGGTAGTGACAGGTTATAAAGAGCTTCGCGCTCTCTGCCTGTTATTCAGGCTGTTGCCAAATTTTTTGCCATCCAGTGGTTTCAAGAAATGCACGTACCAGATGTCTCTGAGTGAAAATAAAATCACTTGATTGCAAGGCAATCTTTGAAGAAGAGGCTAGCTCACTACTGGGTCACCACTAGTTCAAGGTGTTCGTCTTTCTCATTGACTGTTTCACATTTTGGGTTATTTTGCAAATTTGAAAATGACATCTACGACTTCTAGTATCACCATAGTTGATGCATATCGATGAAGATTAATAGATGTACATTTGGGCCCGGCTAATTCGAACTAGGTTATTTCGATTTCCCCGTTATTTCTGCGATCTCAAACCCAATTCACTTGGATTTGCCCTTGTCTTTGAGTCTTCCACTATCGGCTATTTCAGCTTGACTCGGTTATTTCGAATATCGTTTTTAGCCCTTTTATGATAACTGTAAAAATTCTCGTGCGCTCATTGGCTAATTTTCAATGTCAATAAGCGGACAGGCACATGAAGTTATAATTTCTGCGATGCGGCAACGAGCGAGAGTGGACAATTTGACAATTTGTTATCGTAAAAAACAAATTGACGTCAGTTTTTCATGCGTCTGTCCTAATCACTGATTATGAATTTTGACATAACATTGTCAAAGTAGCTGTGGATTCACGAGGCGATAGCCGAGTGGATCCGCAGACTACGTCAATTTGTTAACATGACGTCAGATCACGTCAGAATATTGCTGAAAAACTTCAATTTGGGCTACTCATTGTACTTTATCTTGTACAGGCATAACTGTAATGAACGTTCTCTTCCAGCCCTTGGTCATTAATTAAACATACAGTATCATGTTGATCACATATATGTAGGGCCTTACTGGGAGAATATCGGCCCGTGGGTGTGCGATAGCTCAGCAAATCAAATCGCAGCATTTTCAATAGCCTACTGTAATGTGGTTTTATGTTAATGACAATTACTTCCATGTCCAGCGGGAAAAAAAAGTGGAATAGCATCAAGTTTGGTTATTTCAAAAAATAAATTAAAACGAACAGTTAAAAAAGATACCTGTATCAAAGACTGTAACCGTAAAAAAAAGTGTTTAGGATGAACAAAAAGAAAGAAATTGTTCTCCCCGGTTGATGCGTGACACTTAAATGGGTATAAACGTTCAAACGAAAATATAAAATTAAAAACTGATAACGTAGAAAAATGTCAAAGTGTCATCTTGTGAAAAATCACGAACGTTCCCAGGCCTGACACCCAACCTCGTTCCCAGGGTCCTCACAACCGCCGACCGGTTAGCTCAGTTGGTAGAGCGTCGGACTGCTGTGCGGGAGGTCTCGTGTTCGAGCCCCAGACCGGACCAACACTCAGGAGGAGAATATGCTGCCTTTGCAATGACATCTGCAAATGGTTAGATAGTCTAGTCTTCTCGGATAAGGACGATAAACCGTAGGCCCCGTCTCTTGCATCTTCACTGTTATGGTCAGCAGGGGACGTTAAAGAACCCACACGACGACGACGACAAAAGATTCCGTTTCGTTTTCTTCCAACTCTCTTTCCCTTCTGCAGACATCCCAGTCAAAATTGCGCGCTTGAGGTTTCCGATGTTTTACCACCTCGTTATTCCGTGATTCTCGGGATCGGACTGAGAAAATATCGGTCCCTGTTTTTTTTTTTTTTACGGTACGGACTTTTGGGCTGATAGTTTGTTCTATAAACAAATACTAGTCTGAAACGAAGTTCGAGGGGCTTATATTCAATTTGTTTACAAGATCTATTTACAAGAATATTGAGCCTGTATTTGGCGAAATTTTAAATACCCAAGGCTAAGAGTTTGTTCAGAACATTTTCTTGCGCGTTGATGGAAAATAAAACTGAAACAATAAAATCACACAATGCTTTCACATGAAATTTTTTTAACCATTGAAAAGTATGAATGAATGAAAACTTTATTAACGTGTCAAAGAAGTCTAGCCGAGGGTAAAAACCCTTGAATTGTGTCCTTTTTCTCACATGACTTGCAAAACAATACAGCGATAAAAACTACGAATAAGTTGGCACATGCGCAATGTAACAGAGACACCATACAGTTCTATTTGATAGTTCAGTTCCTAGTCACACCGGTTTTTACTATATTCTGTAATCTAAAAATGTAAAAAGGTAAATTATGCACACTAGCCAAGTGGCCCATCAGGCCGGAGGTTTACGGTCGTTTCGCCCGAAATTCCGTTCGCCCGAAACCCTTTCGCCCGAACTGGAAGACGATTCGCCCGAACAAAAAGTCGTTTCGCCCGGACTCAAAGTCCATTCGCCCAGTATTTTTCTAACGTGACTACGGTACCAGTTAATGGCATAGATTGACATGATAAACGGTATGGAACATTTCTTTTCTTACATCCACGGCGAGTTGATCGATGAATACAGCGTTATGCCACGGTTTCGTGTAATGTGAACATCCAGCGCTGCGTTTCTCCCTTTTCCCTTCTTCTTTCAAAAAAAAAAAAAAAAAAAAAAAAAACGCCTGATCTCAGGTTAGGTTCACACTAGCCACATAACGACATGTTATGCAGTGGCAGATCTAGGGGAGGGGCCCGGGCCCGGCCCCCCTTATTTTGGGTAAAAAAAAAAGAAGAAATCACAGAAGGAAGAAAAGCTGCAGGGCAAGCAAAACAAAACCGGCCCCTACCCCCGGAGCAGACGCAAAGTATTAGACCTCGAGTTTTCAAACAATGATCTAGAATAACAGTCATAAGATTACTGTGCAAGTTCCCATGAAGTGGAAGGGACCTTAAAATTATAACAGAAAGAAGACAAACACAAGGCGGACGGCGATTTTGTTATAAATGAAAACCTTTATTCATATAGAAAAGGCATAACGAGTGGTTGCTAGGACATAAAAAAAATTATAATAAATATCTGGACATTTTCTATATCAAATTTAAACTTTCAACACAGACACTGGGTTCTGTGCACGTTTCTAGATTGTTCACCAGAATGTTTTAATGCCTCACTGGTTTGCAAAAAAAGATAGGGCTTTAAGCTTATTCCTGATTCAATGAAATACTATAGTACAAAGAGAACAAACTTGATCAGACAATAGCCAAAATGTTTTTTATTATTACTAGTAGAATAATGTTATCTGCTTATATCAATCTGTGAATTTATTACAACTGAATTTCAAGGATATCATAGACCCTACAGCATTTCTTAGTTTCCCTCTAAAAACACACACCAGACCAACATAACACATGAGTAATTCAATGTCACAAACACATCCAAAAGATGTGTGCAAAAAACATTCGCAAAAATTTGTGCTGGACAGCTGAGCTTAACAAATGAACTAGACAGCAATGAGACTAAGGGCCTGTTTGCATGGTTAAAGTTGTTTCTGGACTCTCTGGTAGGGGGTGTACCCTCCAAACCAAGCCCCCCCCCCCCCCTCACTACTACCCCCTTCCCCATCCCACTAGCTAGAGAACTTTCATACACTTCTTCACAACTAGAAACTTCAAGTTCACCCTGTGACATGTAAACATTTTTGACGTGTTTAACTTGCTTACCGGGGATGAGGGGAAATATGTTGAGCATGTGCTGGGCCAGGGGCCCGTTTCTCGAAAGCCCCGGAAACTTTTCGGGCCCGGAAAGCCATAGCAAACTCTCGAACCTTACGATTATAGAGCTGTTTTATTCACATTTTCTTAATATGAACATAGGTTCCCTTCATACAAGAAGTTTCAGGCGTATACAATTATCTGTTTTTAGATACAGATGAATTAAAAATGGCTTTAAGGGCCCGAAAAGTTTCCGGGGCTTTCGAGAAACGGGCCCCAGGAGAGCCAATGTTTGGCTTGGTAACAAGGAAGAATGTGTTATTACTTTTTCCATTTAATTCAATTCAATTGTAGATGCTCATTCAAACACTAGTTTAAAGAAGGCTTGGTTGAGAAGTTAAACCATTAACCAAGGACAACTCTTCTTTAAATAAACAAACTCTACTTGAGGATGACTAGAAGACTAGAAAAGATTGAGCAAACCGACGTTTTGCACAGTGACTTCTTCACTCTGCACATATCTCTTAGGAAAGTAATCTGATTTTGTACAAATGATAACTATGAAAAAGACCTCTGATGCTGACTGGCCAGCCATTATGAGGCTCAAAGAGGAAGTTATTTTTCAGCTACAAGATCTCGGCAGCCAGCACGTTGTATAAGCTAAACAAAGACTAATATCACTTGATCCTGAGAACAATACAATCCCTGTGAAATTCTTTCAAAGCTGAAGTCAATGGTACCATCTACAAATAAATTGTCAGTTTATCATACCATATGACGTTGTTGTCTTTTTGGCTTTGATCTTCTTTGCAATGATGTAAACAATACTTATAACAATAAGAAGCATTGGAGCACCAAATCCAACAAATATGATTATCCACACCACCGTGGAGAACGAATCATATTCTGGTCTTCCATAACCTACCATAGCAGACCTAAAAACATAACATAAACAATCTGTTTATCCAAAGAATCTAAACAATTTAGACAAAAATATACTCTCTTCAGTGCTGAAAAATAGTTATTAAACCGATTAGCAGTAACATAGATAGTGTGATGTCTGCAAAGCTCCGTTACTTATCGTGCTCCAGTATCCTGTTGTTTCTCCAGAGTTCAGGGACCACACTCAAATTGGTTGCTTGGCAATAAGCATTATTAAGGGGGTCCTCCTTAACTACCAATTGATCATGAGTTTGTTGCTAAGAAAGGTTTCTAACTGTCACATTCTGAAAACCAGACCTCCTAAGGATAGGCTTTTTACACAAGTTTGTTCCATTGAAGAGTCCTACCAAAGTTTCCAATCACGGCCATATTTGACCAGTCTTGTGACCAGAATAAACGAAAAAACCTAAAACTTACAAGGCATCTAAATCCAAAAATTTCAATCAGTGTCAACAGATTAAGAGCACTCACATGCTTAATGCTACGTATGGGTTTTATGAAACTCGTGTTATCATAAAAATTATGAGGTAATAAACACCCGTATTAACAGACTTTCTACAGTAGCTTTCCTCTTATATGTGTAAACAGTAATTCCATACATACGATTATAAACAAGTCTGAGTTATTTCTGATTAGGGATTTAAAATTCTAACGTATGGTTTGGGACTAGCACTAGTTATGAAGGTGAAATCTTTTTTTTTTTTTTCCATTAAAATTCACCATTTAGCATTACAAAACACTCTAAAATAGCTTTTCTATAAATATGGCCTTCAGCAATTCCTCAACAATCTGTAGTTAACCCTTTCATCCTAAATTTTCACCAAAAAATGCCATTTTTAACTGTTAAATCAGTTTTTTGGTTGCTATGACGCTAAATGGGCCTTAGTTTTGCTAAAAAAAGGTTTTTTTTTTGTTATCAAAAAGATAAATTTCCTGAAGATTAGGTACAAAAATGTACAAAATTTTAATTTGGAGCGTGCGTGTAAGCCAAACTTTGGACTTTTTTTTTTTTTTTTTTGTGATTGCCCATTCCGAAATTTTTTCTTGCCCCTTTCCTTTCCTTTTTTCTCAGCCCTTTTACTCTTGCTGCCTTTTGCCTTTCATATTCGTTCTGGCTGCCATAAAAAGTTGGGTGTTAATTATGCACAAAGCCTGGAAATGGGACCTCGATCAATTATAAGTATAATGGGCCAGTTTACCACCATTTTTGCACCAAAACTGATAATGTTGGTTTTCAGTTTGCTAAGTCAGAATGTCGTCGATATCCAAAATCGATGGTTGTGCGGATAGATATATCCCAGCTCTACTATCTGCTTATCAAGAATATCTGGTGACATTTCAATTGATGATGTCACAAGTGGTACAAAGAGCATGACCACTCATTGTGCATATATGGGCGCTTGGGAGTCAAAGGGTTAAGAAGGACCCCCCTTAAAAGTCAACTCTTCCCAGCTATCAACACAAGATGTTTGACATAATTTACACTGGATTATGAGGGATTTATTCAGCATGCCAGTTTTCCACTGACTTATCATGCTTGATTGTGTGACGAGTTTTATGCCCAATTTGGAAGCAGAACAGAAATACTGCTGAACGGACACACCTTGCTAATGAAACATATGGCAAATTACAGAGTTGTCAAGTTGCTCAAGGTAAAACCACACAGACCTATGACATGTACTTCATTCAAACTCGTCCTAGTAACACAACATACAGTGCCAATGAAGCTAAATGGTTCGCACAGTAGACATTGAAAGAGAACAACAAATTTCATGAGCCGGGTTGGTCACAAAGAATGCCTGTCACCATAATTTCACCAAAATTTAAAGCGTGAATAGTGGGATACTGGAACACAATTAGTATCTTAGCAAGTTCATCACTATTTCTGCCATGAAGGAAATAGTAGATGTCTATATGTAGTGTGGAGATCACTTTCTTTTAACTTGGTGGGTTCTAAAGGTGCTGTTTGTAAGCTAAAAGGTCAGCTTCACTATGAAGAGTAATGGTGTGAATCCCAGATCTGTACATTCCAAACTTTGAACATGGTTTGTCAGTTTTGTGGTTTTAAGAATGCATTGTTACTTAGAGCCAGGTATATTGGTATATAATACAGTCACATGTTTGTGTTGGGTGAGGTTTGGTAACCTGTTGTACTTTGGAGGTAGTTTGTCTGTAATCTGCTTGTTAGCAGTTGGCTGACAGGTGACACACAAGCCAGTGGAGGAGATCTGTTCCTCATAATCACCAGCACTATCACCAGTGGCAAAAAGCTCAGTAAGCTAGCTAATAAAATAAAGTAAAACGATCTGGTACTTACCAAGAGAGGTAGTGTGAGACTTCATACCAACCATCCTTTTTTTGTCCAAAAGAAATATTCATTCCATGAGATGTAAAGGTAATCCCTTTCAAATGGTGCACTATGCTGTGAAATTGTTTGGAGGAAGATGAAGGAAGTGATGAACAACTTTGTGTTTTTACATACTTGTGTTCATTCTCATAGTATGCCCAAGAAGGAACTTGATTATCCAGACTCCTTGTCTTTTTGATATAAGCAACAGGTTTCCACGCACTATACGATGTGCCAGTGAAACCAGTGCTGTTGACAACAATTGTTTTGAAAACAGCTGGTGTGTGTTCATCATCAAGAGACCGTTCAGCTGTGATACAAGTGGAAACTTTATCAATAGAAAATGAAACTAATTCAAATATAAATCGAGTATGCATTCCAAGGTTTTTTAAGCCATCAAGAGTGAGGGTAAAAACTGTTGAGTTGCTGGTGAACTTCTGATGTGGTAAAACCGACTCTGTTCCTTGACTGGCTGATGCATTGCACTGTAGAAAAAAGGGAAAAAATTAGCTTGAAGTTCACTTCTGTGCCAACAGATCCTTTGAATATTACCATCAATATATTCCAATCAAATACTACATTGTAATAACAAATTTAAATAGTTGACACATGATCCAGAGCCCAACACACTAACCATTGGGTCACGGAAAGTCAGGTAAGTCAGGAATGCTCTGACTAACCAAAAAGTGAAACTATACGTTATTGAGTCCCTTTTAGTTTACATGTAACAGGTCTGGGAATTTCACTATTTTTAACTTGGACATAATACTTTCTTCCAAGTTGTAGGTATGGATGGGAAATTTACTCCTTTACTCCTTCCTTCCCTTCCTGTTCAACTTTTTGTGAATCTACTGACCAGTGTATAAGGCTTTTGCAGTCATATTTAAGTTCAAGTTAATTTGATGTATACATATATATGAAACAATTTCCTCCCTGACTGATTAGTTTCAATTTTTGTTCGCAATGCTCCTGATTCGTTCTTTGCATTTCTGATGCAAGTACAGTGAAACCTGTTTTAAGCGGACCCCATATTAAGTGGACACCAGCTCGAGTTCCAAAATTTTCTTCCCACATTTACTGTAAAATAAACCTGCATTCAATGGACATCTCTGTTAAGCAGACATGGACATCAATATTAAGCCATTTTGTTGTACACAACCTGAAATTAGCAGACACTTCCCAGACTTTTTACTTCTAAAAGCTCAGCTCAGACTCCTTTAACATTGTTTAAGGATATCATTTTAAAGCTAAGTCGATTATTCCAGATTGATGCATTGACTGACTGGACATTGTGCTATGAGCAGTCTTTGATCTTACACTGTGTCATACTGTGTTACAAAAGGGTTAATAATTAACTTTTATTGCACAATATATTAGGACCTTCTTAGAGTGGACACCCTGTATTAAGCGGACACTAGTCAGTGTCCCAAGGGTGTCTACTTAATACAGGTTTCACTGTACTCAATATCTCACTGCAGAAATAATCTACATTGAGAAGACTTTGCAGGAACGTCTCTATTGTATAGAAGCTAATAACAATAGCACATTTCTCAAAAGTGTCTGTTTGACAAAGATTTAACTGTACTTGACTGCCAACAAAAAGGATATTGAAAATCACAAAATTGATGAGCTGCATAAATTTTGAATGATTAATACCTTATAAAAAATGTTGGATAGGAAACGGAAAGGGAAAATTACGAGAATTTGAGAGCTGCATTTCACTATAAATACAGTACTGTAAATATAAAATAATTATGGACATGGCAAAATGATGTGAACAAATAGTTGATTAAAAGAAGAAAAGGCATTACACAGGGCTGGGAAGTTCTGCAGTCACTGATATGGCCTTAAAAAGGGATGCAAAAGAAGTAAAAAAGAAATCATTTTTTTACATCACTGGGGTATTTTGATTTGCTCACCCACCCAAGTACTAAATTTGTAAGGGGTTTTTCTTGGGCTTAGATGTACAACCAACCTCGTTCCGAGGGTCTCTCATCTTACCGCCCCCTGGAGCGAGCGAGGAGAGACCCTGGTTGGGTCTCGTCATGTGCCACCTTGACAATTGAGAACATCAGGAAGGGGTCCTCTGTAATCAGCAATTTGTCACGTTGAGCTTTGTCGAATTTATCGCGCTGCGACTGCCATTACCCATGGCGTTTATCAATACTTAGCTTTCAGGCTGAAATTTTGAATAATATCTATTCCAACGTTTACCTAAAGGTTGAGCAAGTCTGTCTCGAGGCAATTTAGTGGTTGTGATTTTCAGTGTTGCTGTCTTACCCACTGGATTTATGGAAAGTCAGTCATATTTCAACTGGGGACGTCGAGCAGCGCAATTTCTTCCCATAGTAATTGTTGTTTCTTCTTTGAATGCACTCGATCAAATTGATGCAAAAAAACATAAGAATGTCTCTTGGAAAACGTATAGCTTTCTCAAAGTAAAGCTACAGCACTGTCTGGAGACAAGCTGGACGAAGATAAATATGATATTCGTGCAACGCACTGTGCTTGAAAACAGTTCTAATCAAATAGCCGGGCCCGGCGTCACCTGCTGCGTCACAATATAGAATGCAAGTAAGGAATATGTTCACGGAATATTTTAATCTTTGTCCGTGGAGAGCCAATACTTACATAACTTGCAACAGAAACGAACCTAACCAAAGTATAAGCATGGCATGGCAAATTACAGAGGTGTTAAACTCTGAGAAGCAACATGCAGTTAACAGCGGAAACCATGTGGACCTACGACCTCTAAAAATATGCTGTAACACAATCAAACGACTCCGCTCTACTTAAAGTGTTTTTACCCTCATTAAATAAAGTTACTTACTTACTTACTTACTTACTCTAATAACACAACATAAAAAGTCCCCCTCAAAAACACATGTGAAGCAAAGAAAGGTCGAGAGATCGAAAACTAAATGAGAATGTGCACAATTGTCAAGAACCGTTGGAGTCACACACACTTATTTATTAACTACACAATAAAAATTATATTTTTCTTTTTCTAGCCTCCTTTTGGTCGAAGATAAACCCAGTTCATCGGCAACGACGGCAAAATGCATACCGCGACGAGTTTGTTGTATTATCCTTCACGTTCTGCAATGTTCGGGGCACTGACGGCGCGGTGAAACTTCAATAAATCTTTTCACCCCTTCGCTCCTTTCAAAGTAACTTTGGCTTTCAGTGATCAATTAAAAGGCCCTGAATTCTCTAAAATTATTTAATTGCTGTTCACAAGACCTACACTTCATTCTGAGGTAAAGATAAGTGAAAGATCTTCCATACACAGCCTCGGCCACGGTGTGCAATTCTCCATTTACATTCTTGAGGAGATTTTTACAATATGTAACGTCCTTCACTGAACCATACAACCTTGAATTTCCGCTATCAGATGATGGATAAGTTTTCCTTGGGGTTTGCAGAATATTACCGCTGGATTGACATTACCGCAGAACATCATATCGTTCTCAGTTTACTTTGGTGACAACACATACCGCACTCCCGTAGGCTAAGTATAGACAAAATTCCTACTAAGCCGCTAATCCCTTCAATAATTTAATTGTCATCTCCCAGATTCTGGGAGACACGTGACCAGACCCAAGCAGGGTCTCTCCTTGCTCGCTCCAAGGGGTAGTAAGATTAGAGACCCTGGGAACAAGGTTGATGTACAACTTATATTTACAGAGGGGCTTATAGCCTGCATAGCAAGCGTTTCTGTGAGGTTCGGGAGCAAAGAATTACAGTGCGAAAAATGGAGCGAGTAAAAGAGGGGGGAGGGGGAGGGGAAGGAAGGAAGGAAACGCTTGCAGACAAACCCCTGGATTTTGAAAACCGCCCACTTGGCCTTTCATGCCTGAGTGCGCACACTGAGATTTCGTGCTGTCATCAGCTGTCATAAATTAACCAATAAGATCTTCAGCCTTCCGTAGCAGAAGTGAACTTTGAACCAAAATAAACTTTACTTGTCAAAACATGTCTGAAACAACGAGCGCACGGTAGGAACGGGGAAATCTCAATGAATTAAATTTGGTAATTTATAATCAAGCTATATTTCTACTCAATCCGTCTAAAAGGAAGGACTGCAAGGGTGAAGTTTTAGCACAAATCTGCCAGAAAGTTAAAATGTGAGAAGTATTCAAGTCGCGTTAGTAATCCTTGTGCTCGCATGATTCGAAATCTTGGATCACTGTATTCATTGGTCCAGGAATCGATACAAGGTAAAATTAGCAAGTCAACTCCCACAAAGGCAATTCCAGTAAAGAAGCGTTTGCTGGAAACACCAGATCCGCAAATCGGTTTGAGTGTTATCGCCTGCAGCAAAAACAAACAACAGAAAGTCTTCACGGCAAACTTTGTAATTTGGGCAGGAGAGGCTTCAAACATCTGAAAGGGGAAATAACGATAATCTTGACCAGTATCTGAATAAAGATAATCTTCCCCTAGGCGGCCTCCAAGTCAAAGTTGTTTATAAAATGTCCTCGTAAGAACTCCCCGCGACGAGACGACTAAATTTTTGGTAAGGCAAATATGTGACAAAAACTTGCATGCCGCAGCTAACACTATAACAAATCATTCAGAATTGTACCCAGAGGTTCTAAATGCTGCCAACAAAAATGCTTCTAATGAAATGTCAGAGTACCTGCGACAACATGTTGCCACGTAACAAGCCAAACGAAATCACTAGGTTTTCCCACGCAGTAGTGCGAATTTTCTGTCCCTTGGTTTATTATCTTGTCCTTGGCACATGTGGCATTCAAGAAAGTGATGTTAAAATTAAAGGAACACCTGTAAATTGTGTCGCGCTTGCTTCTGCAATAATGTGCAGGCTTCGAAAAACCAAAGCGTCGGCATTGCACTACAGGATTTCTACTGTACTGTCGAAGCTGACAACTAAATCCTCGTTCAGCGAGAAAAGTTAAAGCGTTTTCTAACCAAATGCGTCTTCCCTGTTTGTCTGGCACTCAAAGGTATCAAAATACCTTTGATCGACATGTGTCAATAATACTGGTCTAGCCCAGCCAATCACGAGTTCCGTTCGCTGGCGAACGGAGGTTTTCAAAATCCAGGGGTTTGTCTGCAAGTGTTTCTTTCCTTCCCCTCTCCCACCCCCTTCATTCTTTTTTTTGGTTCTCGCCCCATTTTCCGCGCAGACAAAATACCGAAAATCCCGTTCCTCGGTCTTTCTTTGCTTCCAAACCCCACGGAAACGCTTGCTACGCAGGCTAAGGGGCTTATATTCAAGGGGACTTATAAAAACCAGCCCAGAAATGAGCTGTAGCAGTGTTGATCAAAATGTGTTTTTTATTTACTGGTTTATAATTAGCTTTAAAATGTCATAATATAAGCAATTTCTGTGACAGTGCTTAACATCAACTCAAACAAGGAAAACTGGAGGTGCAGCGGGGGGGGGGGGGGGCACTTAGAATCGAATGTATTTTTCTGGTTTACAGGTAGAGGGGCCTATAACCAGGGCAGGGGGTGGGGTTACAGTATAAGCACGATGGCTTATAAGGAACAGTCTAACAGCATGTCATTTAAACTAGTGTTTTAAAAAGGTTGTTTAGGAGAAAACAAACTTTTGTTTTGCTGTCAAGTTTAGCTTGAAGAAAGTCTCTTATAATCTCTTAATTAAAACTGTGTGCAGCAAGGATGCACAATGGGCTAAATAGTACAAGTTCATGAGCTGTGTACTATATTGGCTGCATACATGATTGAAGTTTGTGGCCTACAGGAATGAGCCTCTGGTGTAACACCATAACGTACACGAGGGATGGAACGTTCGAACTCCAGCTTACCTGGAAAATGACAGATCCTCCTAACATGCTGGCTTTGAAAGTTGTCATGTTGTGTTTGTGGTCTACTTCAGGGCTCTCCCATGAAATATTCTTAGCTTGAAATAAATGTTTTGTGATAATTCCTTTAACATCAGTATAGAACAGCTCATCTTTAGGATCCTGAAATTCATAAATGGCTGGAATAACAAATGCAGTGATGTATTTGCTTTTCTCTGAAAAATGAATTCCCTCCTTTGAATCTTCATTTAAAATGTCTGTCCAGTTTACTTTTAAGACAACATCTGTTTTCTCAAAGTAGGCAGCAATGATTGTTGGGGAGCCAATAATGGACCACAGGTAATGAATGACACTTCTGTTATCATCACTCTCTGCAATAACATCAATGATGCTGTGGTTCTTATTCTCACACTTTGAAATATTGAGTGGACATTGATATTCCTTGATGGTTATCTGACAAAAAAACAAAGTATTAAAAATAATGAGCTGTTAAAAGAGAATTGTTACCTTTGTAATCATTATAATTATCACTTCTGACTGGTAGAGCTGTATACTTGAAAGGTCCCAAAGAAACTGTGAGGTCTGGGAACTAAGGACTGGCTGAGGGGAACACTGAGAGTTTTTTAAGTATCTCTGCCATTTTATTGTACAAAATATAAACAAAAAACAGAGTTGACATGGAAAATTAAAGACTGTAAGTTAGCTGTTACACATTAGGTAACTGAAAAATACATACACCATCATTTGAGTTGCAGTAGCATGAGTCAAGTCAAGTAAGAGTCACCCTCTGTTTTACTCTTTTTCTCTTTTTTCCTCACTACATCATAATATTTTCAGTTTTGTTTTTAAGCATACAACTGTTATATGTTCACAAATGAATATCACTGCCACAACCATTGCATTCTGTTGATATGCCGACCTAAAAATAAATTGAAATCTGGGAGATCACCAATTTTATCTTCACCATAATCATCATCATCATCATCATCATCATCACCAGTCCTTGTCCCTCTATGGGACACATAAGACCTTAATTTTATCTTATGAACCCTAAAAAACATTGTCAAAAGTAGAGTTCCACCAATTCAAACAACAATGTAAAAACATAAAAGTATTCCAAATTTTTCCTTGGAAAAATCAACCAAAACAAGTGTGAAAAATGTACTTTGAAGACTTTCCTCCACATACAGGAGACCAAGATATTTGGTCTGTATCCAGTGGACTACCAGATCATCCTGGAGAGTTGATAAAGACGATTCTGGTCAGTTCAGTTTAGCGCTAGGGAGGCAGGGGTGCTATAGTACTGAGAGTGCTCGCTCCTGCCAACATCACCTGGGTTCAAATACTGGGCCCGGAAGTCACACGTGGAAGTCACATGCACACAAATCAAAATTTGGAAAGTGACCTACGTCTTTAGGCTTTTCAGTTTATAATTTTTTTTTTACTTTCCTTTTTCTCCTTTTCTTATCTTTTTGCTACAATTGTTGACCTCCTACTGGGCTTGCTTCCAGTTCAAGAAGAGAATCATCGAGACTGAAAATTCTTACCATGGAGTAGCCAAGTGTAATTGAGGGACATTTTGCTGCAAGTTTATCACTGAAATTTCTAAGCTTTTTTGTGTATATTTCACGCACAAATTTGACCCAATCGCTCTGATCTGGGTATCATTGGAAATATCTTTTCCTGCTGGAAAACTTGAGTATAGGTGATGCCAAATTTGGTCAAAGGTGATGATGTCAGGAGTGGAACAAAGGCCAACCAATCCTCGGTACAGCCGCTTACAGCCGGCACAGGCATCAGTGGATTAATAAAGATTTTTTTCTTTTTTTTTCTCTGCCAAGCTGTTGTCAACAACTATTCAACACGCACTATAAATTCTATGTTGAGTCTTCAATTTCAGTTTATTTCTACATAAACAAAATAGAAGCAGCTGTATTTTCTCAGTTTGTAGAGTATTTGCAGAGTTGATTACATGTACATAACTGAAGAGCTATGGGCCTAAATAAGTAAAAGTTACTTGAAATAAGTCACAGTACCATAACGTTCAAAAGTAGCAACCCGAGAACTTTTTAGTATTGTGAAAGACGTTTTGTTCCAAACACTGTTGTTTTTAACACTTGCACTAAATATTAAATGTACAGCACTGGATGTAACTGAAAAACAGTACTTTAATTAGTAATATTCAGGGAATAGTCATGCAAGTTATTTTAAAATCAGATGAGTGCACTACATGACGCTGACTTGAAATTTCAAGCACAATTGCTCTTTGAATTGAGGTCCAGTTAAAATAAAATAAATCACTTTATTCAAGTGTCATGGTATTTAGCACTGTTATGCTAACTGTGGACACTATAAATGAAGAAACAAATATTGTAAATAGAACTGAAAACTTGTTAAAAATCTCAACTGGTTGGAGGCTGAACAGTTGGCTATTTACAAGATATGGAAGAGTTGAAATCGCGACCACCGAACACAAGTCAACCGAGTGGCAGTGAGAAGAATGAGGTTTATCACATCAATAACAACGTTTGAGATTAAACAAGTCTTTTGAGAACTTCTTTTGAATGAAAAAGTCAGTATTCCTTTCTCAAAAACTGTGGGAACATTAAGAGGGAGACATATGACTGGCATGGGAATGGCCTGGGTATCCAATTACAGATAGCTATTCAATTACAAAAAGTTGAAATTGGATACCTGTAATTGGACACCCATTGATTACATGGCTGATTACATGACAAATAAGTGCTCAGAAACCAAATCACGATCAAGGATTGTGTTATAAATATGACTAAGAGTGTCGTGACCAATATTTTTAGAAATAGAAAACATGTACCGTGTTGCTATCGAGCTATAGAAACACAAGTGGAAGTTTGGGAGAACAAGAAATGCTGTGGGAACATGAGCCGTAGGTGTTTCCACAGCTTTTCCGAGTTCTCCAAAACTTTTCATGATGTGCCCTTGTTAACCACTCGACCATGGGCTGAGCGCGGTTCCTGTTCTACACATGGTTTTTTTAACCGCGCGGCCATGGGCCAAGCGCGGTTCATGGTTTACCCATGGTTTTTTTTCAATTTGTGTGCGAGCAGACCCAAGCTTCCACTCGGCCAAATTTTGAGTCACGCAACCTGTGATGTTTACTCGCCAAAAGCTGTTGAAACATTAATAAATCTCGTCTTTCACGGGAAAAAATTAAAAACCCAGTGCTCGTCAAAAATTATATTTTTTCACCAGAAATTTAGCTCGGAACATATACATATTTATATTCGTTTGAATCGTCGATGAAATGACCTTTTCCGGATATTTTTTCCTCCGGGGTCAACCGAAACCTCTGATTACAAAATCACGCCGAACCCACACGTTGCAAAAAATCTCTTCAAAACCCTGACTTCGAAGCGATATAACACTTCAGCGTTAATAGCTACCACACATCGGCAGACGATAAATCTATTCGTTAACAATCCAGCTTTATCGTGTTAAAATTTCAGCGAAATCGGACAAAACCAGAATTAATTAGAATTTTTTTGTGACCTCACTCCCCAGACTTGACCTAACAAAGGAAGCAACGGTCGCCCATAGCAACCGAAAAACACGAACATAACAAAGCCGACGTTTCGGCCAAAAAACTCCAGAATTATTGCCTGAGAGTTTAAACTTGAATGGGAACATCTTTTTCGAACTTTTTTCAACTGATTTAGATGAAAGACTGGCCTCGGCGGGCTACAAAAAAGACCAAGAGGAAAACAGAACAAGACAGCAGAACAAGCCGATAATATTTCATTGCATGGCTTTTGGCACGAAAACGAAAATACAGCTTACTTCTGGATAAATTCAGCCTTAGAAGCCAGCAACCGGTCCCAAATTACTTTCTGTATCCTTACAAATGTCCTGACTTCCATCTCCAAAAGATTTTGCCCCAATTTTGAGCAAATAAACATTTCGTCAACGGTGACCGCCATTACGGTGGCTTGCATACTAAATTAGCTAACTTGACAAAATTCTCCCGTGGGGGGGATATGACGAAAAGAGCTGAAAAATGGCCTGTAATTGGCTAATGATGAGATCATCCCACTGTCCAAATTTAGTGAGAATCGAAAGTAATGCCAATTTTCTGTCACGTTTTCAATCTGTGGTCACTGGAGTGACCAAAATCGATACATTGGTCGGGATAGAGTTTTATTATTAAATTATATGAGTTGTGTGACTACTTTGCTAGCCCTTTACTCGTGGAAAACACCAATTAAATTTAATCATGACTTTTAAGAAAGAAAGCTGTTGTTAATAGTGTTATTATTGTGTCATTTATATCATTCATGCCCATACATATCCCGAAGAAAGTTCTACAAAGATTGAGACCATTACGTCATCGGAGATTTGTCAATGGCTACCACTGATGGTGCAATAATACAGTTTGTGTTGATCAAGTGATGTGATGTCTACAGTAAGAAAAGACTCATCAATGACTGCTTTGGAATGTGCACTGCATTCCGACTGTAGTGCTAAGCAAACAGTTAAATTTTAAAAGCGTGGTTATAAGATCTCACAGATCTTCTTGTTTTTGTTCGTTTTGTCGGTGACCAGACCCAAACTTCCTCTCGGCCAAATTTTGAATCACGCACGGCGTGTGTTAATTCGCCAAAAACTGTTGAAACATTAATACAAGGAGAATTTTACAGATATTGTTTTCTTTCTTGTGGGTAAAATATATTTTCTTTTGGTTTTATCGAAGCATTGGATTCGAAGGGAATGATAAACACGCTAAAAAAAGGTATTACAGTCATGGAATGTGCTGACATTGTAGCTTTCACTTTCGCTACGTGACAAATAAGATCGTGTTTACTTTGCAAGTTTATTTCAGCAAAAGAGACGGTCACTAATTTATTTGCAATTTGTGAGTATTTCTTATGGTTTTAGGCAAATGAAGTAAATTCTTTGGCTGTTTCATCGCAGCAAGTTCGGTGATCAGAAGGAAAATTAAATATTTGCAAGCCAAGCAAAGAACGGGTCAGATCATGCAAGGATTACGTCATTGGTAGGGAAATAACCACCGTACTAAACATAGCTGTGGATAACATAAGTTTTGAATTACATGACTCGTGTGACTACTTTGCTAGCCCTTTACTCGTGGACCAGTTAAATTTAATCGTAACTTTTAAGAAAGAAAGCCGTTGTTAACAGTGTTAGTATCGAATCATTCATATCGTTCATGCCCATACATATCCTGAAGAAAGTTCCAGATTAAGACCATTAGGTCATCGGAGATTTCACAACGGCTACGACTGATGGTGCATAATACAGCTTGTGCTGATCAAGTGATGTGGTGTCTACAGTAATCAATGAATCATCAAGGACTGCTTTGGAAAGTGCACTGCATTGCAACTGTAGTGCTAAGAAAACAGTTAAATTTTAAAAGCACGGTTATAAGATCTAAAAGACCTTCTTGTTAACAAAATGACGGCCACCTCTTGGCCTTTTCGAAATGTCTGTGAAGAGGATTAAGATAAAGTTTTGAATGACTTGTAGATTTATACGAAAAGAGCTAGATTATTCGCTCTCAATTCTATGCATGATAGTTCACGAGGGCATAGCCCGAGTCAACTATCACGCGATAGATATCTCGAGCTCATAATCTAATTGTTTATTAATAGAATTTTACTAGTTTACTAATGCAAATGCTGCAATCTGATTGGCTGAGCTACTCGTATACTATCAGCCATTAGAGTGCAGCGGCTGTCAGTCATCCCCGAAATGCGATGTTTTTATCGTTTTTCTGAAGTTTTGGAAGAAAGTTTAGATGTACAGTGGATAATTAAATTCCTGAGAAGACTAAAAGAAGGACAGTAATGGTTTCTTGACTTTAGAAACTTGAAATTATTGAAAAAAACTGGTGCGCGTGGGTAAACAACTGCAAATTTACCAAGGACAATTCAATATGTGCGATTTTGTTAAAGTGTAAAGTTCAATAATGCGGTGAAAAATAATTAGAAACCGTTATTTGCATTAATTTCAGTTAGAATTCTACTAAAACGATTAGATTATTCGCTCGAGATTTCTATGAGGTGATAGTTGATGAGGTCGAAGGCTGAATCAACTATCGCCTCATTGAAATCGAGAGCTCATAATCTAATTGTTAAATAGAAACACCATTTTTAACCAATCAGCACACGTATTTTCTTAGGACTGTTTTCTAATTTAAATTAAAACATACGAAATTGGTTGAAATCACAGTGCTAGTGCGATCCCACATGTACCCAATGTCCCTACCACTTAAGCTGTGCGGTTACTGGAGTACTTTCATCGAAAAGCATGTAAAAATATTAAAACATCAGAGTATTATTCTGATGCTGCTTCATACGCGAGCAAGCATTTAAGCTTGAGGACGTTAAGCTTTATACCGTAGATCAAAATGCTCCAAAAGCTATAAAACGCCATGTATGATTAGCTGGAATATTTGGGCGGATGACTGATTAATGTGTGTCATGGTTCCAGCTGACAATTTTGCGGAAGACTGCGAGTTTATTATCTGCTCAAGACTTCCAGCGGTCTCAGAATTCAATGAAACACTTTCCACGATCACAAAATTGCAAAATAATACAACAGAACACTTTCTGAGTTTGAGCCTAAGCTTATATTTTTGACACTTTGAACCAAGGAACAGCAATATTAAAGCCATTCGAGTATCTCACCTTTCTCTTCCGTTGTACTGTAGCGGACGATAAACAAAGAATCCCAACCAACAGTACAAGAAGCCTTAAAATGTAAAGTTCAACGTCCGCCATCTTGGGAACTGATACAGCTCCTCCGTCACGAACCAGGAAGTCATGTGATTGTCATGACTATTGGGAGCTGGGGGAGGGGCCGGTGTCACAGTGATATGTGTATCCCCGTGATATGTGTATTCCCGCACACATATCACTAGTGATATGTGTATCCCCCGTGGGGATACACAAAACACTGATACGCGCCTGGGCATTCAACGAACAAAATGGCGACTCGATTGCGAGGTTCCAACGAGCGCTGTAAAGAGTAGGAGAAACCAGAAATGAATTCGCGCCCAACGGAGCAGATTAGGATTTCTTGAGTTTGGTTGAGTTCCAACCAACTCGATTGTATATCTGACTAAAACTTCGAACAGCGGATACACATATCACTAATTATTTCATGGCGCAGTGATCTCAGTGTGTATCCCCTAAACACAGCCTTTAGATTGGCTATCTTAATCTACCTGATCGAAGAAAATGGCCAATTATTGCCGAAACGTGCTGGCTGCTTACTCGCGACGACGTTTATACCCAGGTTGAGGTTTGCGGAGTTTGCAACTCGAATGTCTAAATATCTAAACTGAAATCGCGTGCAGGGGATACACATATCACTAATTATTACATGGCGCAGTGATATGTGTATCCCCTGAAGACAGCCGTTATCTAGGCTAACTGCCGAAGAATACACGTCGATTGTTATGAAACTTGTTAGCAATGTTCGCAGTATAGCAATGTATACTGCTTGAGACTTAACATATCTTACAAAAAGTCGAACTGAAAAGCGGGTGCAGGGGATACACGAGTGCCACTAATCATTTTATGGCGAGCGGGTGGAAGCAGTGATGTGTTTCACTCCACGAATAATTCAGATGCAAACAAGGCGATGAACAGTGGAGAATATGCGTTACTCGATGAGTGAGAATGCACCGCGCAATTAATATCGTCTTAGAAATCCCGTGCCGTGAAACTCAAATTGAAATATATCTAGATCCATTTGGTGTTCAACTTTAAATTCATTATATCCTGCTCGCAGAAAACCAGTTAGGATCAAGAACACAATTCCAGCAGCAGATACGTATGCTTTTTCAACTACAAAAATTGAGATTTGTGTTTTAAGTCTGTTTGGGTTAGTCGTTCGTCCAGTAAGCGACCGGACGACGAGAGCGCTTTCAAGAAGGATATTGCTATTTAAAGTAGAGGGGAGGGGGGTGGGGGATACACATATCACTGGTCGCCATCTTGGAGGGGATACACATATCACTAGTGATATGTGTGCGGGGATACACATATCACGGGGATACACATATCACTGTGACACCGGGAAGGGCTGGGAGAGAGCCGAGATTCCAGCCGGTAACAACAGGGCTGAATAACGTCTGCGCATGTGCCAGATCTCATGGCTCGTGCCGCCGCGAACGGCCTGGGCACCATAACAAACCTCGAAAAAATGGCGGCGTTTTCAAAAAGTTTCGTATAGCGCCCGGTTTATGGTGAAAAAGTAGAGCCAAACTAAAAACGATAGAAAGAAATCTTTACACTAGTTCCCTCGACCATTGGCCGGCACATACCTTTTTGTACACAGGGGTTTAAAGTTTGTACAATTGGTGAAAACAGCGCGTGAACACGATAGATTTATCGAGGACTTCGGAGATGACATCTTTCGCCGTGTTTTGGATTTTATTTACGTCCATTCTATTGTTCTTTGGGGCAAATGCAAAACCAAATGAGCGGACTTTCTGGTTTGTTAAGCTAACACGAGCTAGAGAAACATGCCAAGGTCGATTGAGGCGGTTTGACGAGGCCATTGCTCGGTTCGTGGACGGGAATTTAAATTGCTGGGCCTGTACTCGGCATTGGATGAGAACCACTCGGGAAGCGAATGAATATTGCTCGTCTCCACTCTTGGAGCATTCCACTGAGCTGTCGAAAAGAAAAGTCCCCAGGGGAGGTTTTACCGTCTCTTTGATCGGGTAGGAGCTAATGTCCCTATTTACCGGCCCGGAACCCGATGGGTGTAACCCGAAAATACTGACCCCCGGTCCGCGGACTACCCTACGGACCGGTCCATGGACTACCCCTACGGACCACCCTAAAATAGTGTAAAAATAATAAATAAAGATTTCACTTATGGGTTGCCAAATAGATTCAGACTTGTGTCGGTGATTTTTTGAGTGTTACACTGTGCAAATGTAACAGACTCAGGTTTTAACACCCCAACCCCCCACCCCTCCCCCCAAAAAAATGCCTAAAAGCTTTTTTCAGCGTAAGGAAATGCCGATGGTAAGAAGGAAAGTTCTTACCTTCCATTCGTGGCTCAATCAGGCTATGGAAGATATATTTTTAGGCTGTTAATTGTTGTTTGTATCTGTTATTCCGCTGAGCAAATTGTAAAGCTTGGAATGAGTTCACGAACCCACGGGAAAATGGGCTGAACAAAATGGCAGAGGGAAAAGAGCACAAATTTTGAGCCTTCCCGAAGGCTTCCCCGTACGTGTCTTTTGTATATTTTATGGCCACAGCAAAGGAAATAGCAATGTGTAATGATTTGAATTGCACCCGAGCCTGAAGCCAGGTCTGTTACATTTGTTCAATGTAACATTAGGAATTTCGCTGTCACGAGTAATCTATTAGACAACCCGTAAATGAAATATTTTATTTATTAATTTTATTATATTTTGGGGGGTGGTCCGTAGAGGGGGTCCGTTGGGGGAGTCTGTGGACCGGTCCATAGGTAGTCCGCAGACCTGGTCCGTAGTGGGGGTCCGCAGACCGGAGGGTCAGTGTTTTTGGGTTACCCACCTGATGGTGTAATAAGTGTTCATGATTTCTGATAGTGTTTTCTCCAGTGATCCAGACTATGTCCCACCAGTACAAGTAAGTGAAGTGCTTGTTTTCATCTAATGCAACATTGAGATAATTATACAACATATAACTAATATTTGATGCCCCTGAAACTGAAATACCAGTCCCACAAAGTCCACACACACACACACACAAAATAGGCTGGAGCCATATTTTGTTCATTTGTTTATTTGCCAATTCTGCCCACCAAAACAATACTGCATATTTGCTACTTTCTTATCACAAAAAATCGTTCCCGAACTATACCAAAATATTTTATCATGTATCTGCTCCTTACAGAGAAACAGTAAACCGTCAACCTCCTCTCCAACCAGTGTTCAGTTGCCTGATGGCAGACAGGTACATGTACATATAATAATTAATGTGATAATAATCAATTTCTAATTATAAAAATTGTCAGTAATAACAACATGGAGACAATGTTTTGGTATGAATCTTCTTAGGAGAATGCTTCACAAAGCATGGTCAGTCAACTTGGGAAAACACTGGAAAATAAGGAAATAACATCTTCAGGTATACATATAGAAGTTTCAACAAATTTACTATTCCTGTAGGATAAAGTATAATTGTATTTCCTAATTAAAACTAAATAACTCTGAGGAGCCACTGCAACAAGAGGAAACATGCAGGTATGACAGGTGAGTAAATTTGTATATTCTAAAATGAAATGATTTTTCTGATTAAACATTCCCTCCACATCATCCCCCCACTGCATTAATTAATGTTTAAAAAATAGTTATAAATAATTAGAAATGGTTCTTCCATTCGAATGAGTGTTTACGCACATGCAGATGCAGTAGAAAAGCTTTTAATATACATTATACATTATACATTATACATTATATTTTGTAGCCAGTACCAGACTGCTATGTTTAAATACTATGAAAACAGTGGTGGGCAGCTGTATGGTGTGCAGGAAGTAGCAACTAAAATGGAGCAGACAAAAGCCCTTGATAACCTTGATGTCTCTGCAGAGTTGCCAGTCAGTATCATCAGAGAGCAGACTCCAGCAGCAAGCCTGCCGTACCACTTAAACCAAGCCCAGCTGAACAATACCAAAACAGCATGTATCTTCATTATAAATGACAAAACGGTGGCATTCATCCCTACACAGAATGGAGTAACCGTGTTTGACAGTCATTACCATGGGACAAGTGGAGCATTTTTGGCAATGGCCCCAAACGATGCAGCGTTTGAACTGCTTTCATGGTTTAAAACGATTAACAGCATCCCACATAATTTAGGAACAGTAACATGGGCTTCATTTAGATAATGAAATATATCGATCGATTAAGATAAGCAAACTCTGTACATAAAAGTACTCTACAGTTGTATAGGTACATGTAGCCAACAATATACGTTCCTTGAGAAAGCATTTTTTGAGCTTTAAGTCTTGCGAGTAAGCTTACGAGTGCATGCAGGTGCTGACCATACAAGTTTTACGACAGCAATTCCATATCACAGCGTTTGTGTTAAAATAAATGTTACGACTCGCTAAAGAAAGGTGCCATTTTGATTACAAAACAAACTAAGATCGTAATACTCACGTCTGGCGACACTTTTCCAAACTCTCGTGTTGCCGTCAATGTCCCCAAAACATCATTTTTCTCTCAAACGAAGCAAACGACTGTCAATCGAAACGACGCTGAATCGCGGCGGTTGAATACAAAGCTCGAAATATTTACCCCGTTAACTACAAGTTTTCTTGTATTTCTCGGCATTTCTTTGGGAACAAAAACTTCGAATTGTTCAAATTGTCATTTTCCAAAGCATAAGAAGGAGATATTTGCGTTTAGGTGCCAAAATAATGGTAAAATTTCTGCTCCTTTCTTGTCGTCATTCAACTCAACACGAAAGAACCACACATCACGTTCGCGCCGAAATTTGATTTTGTTGTGCTGTCCCCTCGCACATGCGCAGACGTTATTCAGCCCTGTTGCCGGTAACAGTAAGTACATATCAGCACGCTGGCACTGTTCCCAGGAAAAAACGGTTTATTACCTAGAGAGTCACACTTTAAAATAATTACTCTTTTTCGCACCGATTATCAAACAATGTGCTTTCAGTGTGACCCACGGCCATACGTGACACTGATAAACCTGTGTGCAGAAGCCAAGGAAATTATGGTCGTGTGCATGCAGGCTATGCAAGAAACAGCTCGATTTTCTTTGAAATCACAGGTGATACTGCTTTTACTTAAGAAACGCCCCGCTCGCAAATTTGCAAGATTACTTTACACGAATTCTTCCAAAGTGAAACATTACAGCTGACCTCATATTTACTGACCAGTCAGAAAGAAAACGTTGGACCAATTTTGGATTGATTGATTAGTTTCCGTATCGGCCTTTAAAGCGAAGGTCGCTGTGTCTCTATGTCCGGCAGCCGGACAGGTTTTTCAAAATACTCCGTGTCCGGCAGTCAAAAATATTTTTTAAAAAATGTTTCAGTTAATAATGTCAAATCCTTGTTTATATGGCTGAATACTAATTTTGGTGAGCCCGGCATCCGGTATATCGGGATTTATAAAGTAGACTATTGTAAAGTGACCAGCTGTCAAAACGCTTGAATAGCAATCCGGTTAACCTAAAAAGCACTCCGGTTAGCCTAAAAAGCACTCCGGTTAGCCTACAAAGCATTCCGGTTAGCCTACAAAGCACTCCGGTTAGCCTGAATAGCTCTCCGGTTAGCCTGTTTACGGTTAGCTTTCAATAATGCTAAGGGTAACTCGAAAATTCTAAGATCTGCCGGCCGGTCGCTGTGGCGCAGTGGTCATGGGTGTCGCTTGCCATGCCGGCGACCCGGGTTTGATTCCTCTTGGGGTCGCCTGTCATAAAGTTCTTTTTACGTTGTTTTACTTTAAAAAAAAAAGTCTCACTGCCGGACACGGAGTATTTTAAAAAACCTGTCCGGCTGCTGGACATGTAGCCACTTTAAAACTTAGCCTGTGTATAGACCAGTTTCTTTCCCGTTCTGTCATATACCTATTTAAGAAAGCGTTCCCTAGCTTTCCTTCCGTTTCGGAATTCCACGGAACTTGCTATAAATTACCATATCCTGTTTAAATGAATCTTTTACCGTGCACAAGGCAAGCAAGGATCCAATATTGATTAAATTGTATGAGTACCAAACTGCTTCAGGACCTTCAGGCTTTTAAGATATATTTTACAGCGGTTTCTGGGTGCTCCAAGCAAACGAAGAAAGCGAATGCTTGAGCAAAACCGTCAATAACGAAAACAAACTGTAATAAAAATGTTACTCAACTGTCACGCAGACTTTAAAATCCGGCATCCCAATGACCCGCTAGAATGGTTTTACAAAAGACACCAAGTATACAGACAACTAGTACAGAAAATATTCACGATACTTCTGAGTGACCTTTGTCCACGTTAACATATCGAGAAGAGCGACTCTACGTTGTTATGGTTCATGACTGGCTTTGGTGGTGTCAACAGACATAAAGGAAAGGCTAAAGACTTCTGAAGGTGACAAAAAAGTTACAGCAAAAACGTGTTCTCTGCAATTGGTCGATCAAGGTTAATTAAACTATCAGTCAGAGGCTGAATTGCCATAAAGTTCCAAAAAGAGCACAGCTTATAAACGAATTATTGAATCTTACTTACCCTGCAAGCACTTGGTAGGAGAAACCAACTAAAACCAACTACGTAGGAGAAACCAACTGCTCAGGGTACATCTTACTAGAAAAATTACTCGCTTCAACATTCCAATCTATTACTGCCGGAAAACTAGTTTATAATCAAAAAGAAAAATGACCACAAAATATATGACACGTACAGAGTACCTTACTGGATACACTTACATATTCCTGAAGTGTTTTGGGTTTGTCATCGTACAACTAGATAGAAAATGAAAGCGGCTTAAGTTTTAAGGATTGTATGGACTTGGAATGGACAGAGTATCTTTAGGTGATCAACAAAAAAACAGTCGGTAACCTCACATACGATTTCGTACGATATTGAATTCAATTGAGTTTACAATATTGTTCAAAAGAAAGTAACTCTACCAATGGAGTTAATTGACATAAGAGTATACCCAATTTTTGATCAACATCTTTTTTAATCTGATACGCTCACGTGACAGCACAACGAATGTATCGCGTGCAAGTTATTTATCTTTGTTGTAATTGTTTAACATCTTGTTAACAAATGAAGTGTATGTAGATCTAGCTTAGCTGAATCAATTTTTTTTGCTGCCATTTACTTGACCATGGCGGTGGCCAACCAGAAAGCTCTTGCTACTTTGGCCACCGCTCACATATAAATTTTATTTAAGGCTTTATATTTCTTAACTTTTTTTTTACTATTTTCATTACTTTAGCTATAAAATGTATCTAAATGCCCTATATAGTGTAAATAACGAACTGAATTGAATACCACACTTGAGAAAAAACTCGAAAGCAAAGCGGGGCAGTCACTAATTCTGCCCATCAACTGTTCATTAGTGATACCGATCTCGATCTCCACAGAAGTGACCAAGCCTCTTGCATTTCTCGCACAAGTGTTGCGGGTGTCTTTTAGAAGCATCCCCGGCGTCCAGTCCCTCAGGTTTTTCCAAGGGACGCTGTGTGTGCGGATACACAACGATGTTACAATTCTGACATTGTTGACCAGTGTTGGCCCAACTATTGGCGCTCATCCAGCCGCGGTTACACTCCGGACATCTGTATTCACCAAAACAACGCCGTCCTCCCTGATATGGTGTCTGCCGCGCAACAGCAATGGTATCATTCGTTAGAATTGTCACGACAATGCTTTAGTGCCTTTGCGCAATCTATTTTCTTAGCAGCTAGGCGGGGGTATGATGCAAATTATCTGCTGAGACACTCTCTCCTTTTAGACCCCTTCTCGCTCTAAGGGGCATTAGGGTAATCGGGGCAAGATTGCAAAGAAACAAAACGGCAAAAGAGACGTTTTTCTTCATATTTCCGTTCTGAGTTTAATTATCGAAAAGAAACTTTTACTGTAAGTAGGGAAAACCCTTTCCTACGTTGACTAGCGTTTGAGTCAATTGAGCAAGGCATTAGTCTACTTATCAGTGACTTATCAGAGTATCGGAGATGTTATTTTTGTGACTTGATCAAAATATTCGGTTTTAACCCTAAAAAAATTCCTACGCCCACAACAACCACTCGATCGGTTCAAATACGCTGGTAAACCTAGAAAAGGGGTTTCTCCATCTACAGTATATGTTTCGTCTCCAAATGTGAAATCAGAACGGAAATATAAAGAAAAACGTATGTTTTACAGCATGGTTGCCTCTTAGTAAATTTGCCCTGATTACCCATAATGCCCCTCAGAGCCTGAAGGGGTCTTTGAACCCGGAATACTTTTCAGATCCATTTTCCCGGCTACATTTCCCGACAAACAGATTTGTACTAGAACTCTGTTGAACCCAATGTGGCTACGTCTTAGCGGTGTCATCTGAACACTGGACATTCCTGCTACGCCGAGTCTTTGACAAGTACCCCTCCAGCAAACATACTTGTATCGTCTAGAGAAATACATTTCGCTTGTAAGCTGGCTCTCTTTCAGACAGTTGTTTTGGTCGGTTTCGTCAAGGAACTAATTAAGGTTCAACGAATAACCGAAACCAACTACAGCTTTACCATAAATGTTCAAGATATTTTCTTCGCTTCATAATAGCAGATTGCTGTAGTATACTGTACATTACCGATTAATGAATTTCATACTCTGTTCACAAACTATATAATCTAAATATCGTTTAAATTTTGCCTAAAAAACAGAACTTATTTCAAGAGAACGACACAAAAGGAAATGTTCTCCACATAGATCGAAACATTTTGACTCTGTCAGTGAACGTATGTTAAAACAAAGTGAAATCGTTTCAGTGTTTCTTTCTCTTTCTCAACTCAAGAGCCAGCTAAACGTATTGAAAAGGCGGCCAGAAACAAGACCGCCGGCAAAAAATCGCTTCCTCAACACGTACCTTTCCACTCGACATGCTTTCACTGTAAATACTAATTCCAAGTTGTGAAAATGATCAAGTGAAGGCGAAAAAGCTTGCACCAGGAAAAGAGATTTTGCATTGAATTTCGTCAACTAAATACGAGCATGTCTTGACTAGTCTCCTGAAGGGCCTAATTAACCAATCAGAAACTGTTTCGTGACATGAATTTTTAACAGGTAAATGAACTGTCCTATCGGTGACAAGTCCCAAATTTCTTAGAAAGCCCTGACAATTCTAAGAAAAGTTCACAGGTCATTGGAGGTATTTATGCATTCGCTTTTGCCCGCTGAATACGAATATGTCACGACACTGAATTCTCTTGAACATAGCAATTAACTAATCAGAAACTTTTTCGTGAATGAATGGTGAACAGCTACATGAACTGTGCTATCGACGAAAAGAAGTCCCAAATTTCTTAAAGGCCCTGATGATTCCAGGAAAGTTTCACTGATTTGTGAGGCTACAATGGGCGACAAAAGTATGACACAAACATAGCCACTAAAACTCGTCTCTTTTTGTCGTTATGTCGTATTGTCGCTAGTGTTAACGATTAATCAGTTGAATTAAAATGACAGCAAGGAAGTTGCTTTTCAATTCATCAAGTACGTGACGTCACCGAACAAAGGCAGATTCCAGGACAAAGCCGGTGCTTATTTCTGTATGCCGTTCCCACATTGTAAAACTTTGAAGTTTATGTTTCCATGAAGAAAAACGCGAGAACATTGTTAGTTGTAAACTGTTCATTTCTGAAACTGAGTGTGTATATTCAGTGCCGCCTCGCTATGTCTGCGGTGAAGAACTGAGTAAGATAACTATTTCTCTTGTATTGGAATTATAAACTGTTCATTCCTAGCGCCATTACGGATGAACCGCGCTACGTTATGCGCGTTCTGTGGGAATATAAATAGAAATTAGCCAAATCAAATATATATGACTTTTTTTATTAAAACTCCATGAATTACAAAACAGACAGTTGGTCGGACAAATGGTTCCTATTCACTAGATTCCTTATCGACGTTGAAAGGTTTGTCTACTTGTAAAACTCCACAGTCTGCGATCTTTACGTCTTTCTTTGGGGTGCTTCCATCCACATCCACTTCTTGAATCTTCTTCACCAAATCCTACAAAGAGGATAGTTAAAAAACACAATATCGTCTGTCCATAATATTCGCTTTGATTTTAAAAGGCTAAAAATGGTTAAAAAGTGAAAAAAAAAAAAAAAACACCGAACGTTTTCGACACTCGCTGATGACCTGGTGTCAAAACGTTCGGTATTTTTTTACTTTTTAACCATTTTTAGCCTTGTAAATAGAAATTATTTTTACAATATCATCTAGTGTTGTGTTTTACAGGACAACTGTTCAGACAGAGGGAAGCAATAGAAAACTAGAGAAGTGACTTAATAAGCCTCAGAAAAAAAAACTTACCGGTATTCAGTCATCTGAAATATGTGAGAGTGTGGGTCTTGCCTCAAATCTCGGATGATAAAATCTTTGCAATACAGTGAAACGACACTCATTAGTGTCCCCTTAATATAGGGTGTCCGCTCAAAACAGGTTCTAATATATTTTGCAATAATAGTTAATTTTTAACTCTTTTGTAACACAGTGTAAGGTCAAAGACTGCACATAGCACAGTGTCATTTCAATTCAATTCAATTTTAATTTAAACTCACACACACATCAGTTTTACAGAGGTGTCAGAAAAAAATAGAATGTATATAAATAAATGCAAATTATATAGAGAAGATGATAAATAGCATTAATGAAATAACTCAAAATTGTGATTAAACATAGAGTGTCAAAAAGAGAAAAAAAGGAGATAAAGGTAGACAAATAGTTTTAACACAACGTTGACTTTGTTGAGTCCAGTCAGTCAATGCTTCAATCGGGAATAATCTACTTAGCTTAAAGGAGGCTAAGCTGAGCTTTTAGAAGTAAAAAGCCCTTGAAGTATCCGCTTATTGCAGATTTTGCGCAACAAAATGGCTTAATATTGGTGTCCGCGTCCGCTTAACAGAGGTGTCCGCTGAATGCAATTTTATTTTACAGTAGATGCGGGAAGAAAATTTAGGGACTCAAGTTGGTGTCCACTTAATAGAGGGTGTCCGCTTAATATGGGTCCGCTTAATACAGGTATCACTGTAATAACAGCATGGAATATGTTCCAAAGGGCTTACATTTACATCCTTCTCTAAGCTATGTTCAGAGACGTTCGCAGTTCGTTTGTGTGCTTAATATCGTCTCCACGCGGTGCCAAAAAAGAGAACACTCACTCTTAGTCACTCTCGGTCACTCTCAGTCACTCAGTAGTACTGTAACGAACTTGATATGCGCTTCATATCATATCGTTACATTATGAAGTGACGTAGATGTACCCGCCGAACATTTTTTAAATGCAAACTTCTTTCCAACAGAAATAAGTCCAAACATTTTGAACGTAAAATTGCTTCCCATAATAAGTTCCCTTCTCGCCGGAAAATAAACCAACCAAAAAGTGTTTCAACAAAGTCATAACCCTCTCAAAGTCAGTATGTAGCGCCTGAAAACCTTGAAATCGTATGTAGTATGTGGCATTGAATGTCCTGAGACTGAAACCGTAGGGTTAACATTGTAAAACGAACATTGAATACTGAACTCACCATGCCCTCAAGAACTTTACCAAACACAACATGCTTGCCATCCAGCCAGCTTGTTTTTACAGTTGTAATAAAGAACTGTGAACCATTGGTATCTTTACCAGCATTAGCCATACTCAGCCAGCCAGGACCATAGTGCTTGAGCTTGAAATTTTCATCTTCAAATCTTTCCCCGTAAATGCTTTTACCTGGAATGGATAATGATCATTCTTGCAATATTTTCAAGGGATTTCAGAAATTTGATTGCTAGGGCCTGAAGCACCTGAATTAAAGGCTACAAAGTGACTTGATAGGGGCCAGTTGTTGAAATCCAGGCCAGCACAATGTAAGAAACAAACTATAACTCTTGTTTACATTCATTTCACACAATACACACTTAAACCCTGTATTTTTGTCACCTTGCTTTCGCTGACCTCTTTTCTCACATCAGATGCCATTTCTTTCTTTGTCTACTGATTACTTATGAAAGTTCACAATTTCTAACCAGGAACAATCTTGTACTTGGGTTGAATAGTTATCCAAAATGGGCAGAAATTGTTGCATAGGCAAATAAAATTGCCATCACTTTTAAACTTTAAAGCCATTTCAATTGGAAAATGCAGTGCTTAACTGCCTTCTATTTAAGGTGACAACAGCTGTGACCGTTAGGGTCTGAGTGTTGTTCTGACCAAGGATGACCCTAATGTAAAGTAAGAGTTTGTATGGAGATAAAGCAACTGGAGTATAACTTCAGTTTGTATGGTGATTAAGAGCTGAAATTGAAATCGATCAATGGATAATTACCGAATAAAGGCTATTAAACATTACTTGGTGCCATTTCTTCACATCATGGGGTGTTTAAATGTGATTTGAGCGAATTTTGGTTAGTTACACTCCAGTGTTATAATACATCAGGGTACTCACTCACTCACTCACTCACTCACTCACTCACTCACTCATGCCCCTTACGCCTAGGTGGCATGTAGAACAGCAACGTGCTCCCTCCACCTCTGCCGGTCCCTTGCCATAAGCTTGATGCCTCCCCAGGTCTTCCCCATCTCCTTGATTTCTTTCTCCACTGTCCGTCACCACGTGATCTTGCCCCTCTTGCGTTTCCCTTCTGGCGTCCAATGTAAAGCAGTTTTCGCAATGGAAGCTTCTTGATGGGTGACATGGCCAATCCACCTCCAGCGTCTCTTCATCAGGATGGTAGCCATTGGTTCAGTTCCACACCGTTCAAAGAGATCTTTATTTGAGATGACATTACGCCAGAAGATACGTAGGATACGCCGAAGGCTCTTGGTGTGAAATTGGAGAGTTTTGATAAATCCTTCTCTGTTAAGCGCCAACATTCTGAACCATACAGGAGAGTTGTGAGGACACAGCTGTGACAGAGTTTCAGCTTAGTACGAGTACTGTAAGTGGAGGAGCGCCATACCTTATTCATCATGTTGAGCGAGTTTCTGGCCTTGTTGAGACGGCTTTGGAGATAGGTAAATCTGTCTGTGTAAGGAAGTTCTTCATTATCAATCTGGACTGGTCGTGTGTTGGTAGTATTCTGTGCCATAATTTCGGTGTTCTTGCTGCTAATGTCAAGGCCAACTTCCTCTTCAAAGGTGTTAAAGGGACACAGTCAGCTGGAGCACATGCGCATTAGATACCATTTCATAGTTAATTTGCATATCACAGAGACGCGATCTATACTGTTTTCAATCAAATATGATAAAAATAATATCATACGATGAGCAAAAGCACACTCAAAAACAGGCTTTTCAGTAAACGATTGGAAATCAAGCAAAACACTGCGAAGATTGAAGCGGATTTCTGGATGTAGTTTGATTTCAGGTTGAGGTGAACTTTTTTCAAAGTGAGAAAACTAGTGTCCAGGTGAGTGCGGTCCCAAAGCTGACTGTGTCCCTTTAAGGCGTTGTGTCTTCTCTTGAATGTGCGTGTGGGTGTGTGATAGTAAGGCTAGATCATCAGCGTAATCCAGGTCTTCCAAGTAGGAAAAGGGTGTCCATCTGATGCCCTTGATCTGATTCTCAGCGGTGCGCCGCATGATCCAGTCCACTACAAGGTTGAAAAGCAATGTGGACATGACACAACCCTGTCTGACACCAGTGTGGACTTCAAATAAGATGTCACCATCACCAACACAGCCCGTAAAGTTGTCATACAAGCTTTTCATGATCTCAGTAAGTTGGGAGGGGATTCCATACGCTCGTAATATCTTCCAGAGGCTGTGCCGGTGTATGCTGTCGAAGGTCTTGGTAAAATCTACAAAGTTCACATAGAGTTCGCTGCCATTCGGTACTCTGTTCAATGATATTTCTCAGCGTGAAGATATGATCAATACAACCCCTTCCTCTCCCGAAACCCGCGAGAACAGGCAGGACAACAGGATACATTGTACTTTTAACCCATTGACTCCTGGAGCTTTTTGCCAAAAAGGCATGTTTTGGACATTTTGGAGATTTTCAGGCTGGATATGGGCCAAATTAGCTCCAATCTACTCAAAAAGGCATTTGCAACATGACAGCTGCCTTTCTTTCCACTAGCATCGTCTTTTACGATATTTTTGCTCGGGCATGCGCAGAAATCAAAATTTTGGACGAGAAAGTGACCTACGTCTCGAGTATTTTCGATTTTTTAAATTTTTTTTCGCCTTTCCTTTTTCTCCTTTTCTTTTCTTTTTGCTGCAGTGATTGACCTTCTACTGAGCTTGCTTCCAGTTTAAAACAAAAGCATCACGTGTAGTGGCAGGAAATTTTGCTCTAAGTTTTTCACTCAACTTTTTGAGCATTATTGTGCATATCTCAGGCTCCATTGGGCCGATCACTCTGATCTGGGTATCATTGGAAAGATCTTTTCCTCCTGCAGAAGTTGAGCATAGATGATGGCAATTTTGGTCAAAGGTGATGACGTCAGAAGTGGAAGAAAGGCCAAGGTTCGTTACAGCCGGTTACGGCCGGCACAGGAGTAAATGGGTTAAAAACACTCCAGGATGAGAAGAAATGACACCAAACAATGTTTAAAGAGTGTTTATTCACTGAAATACCCATACATTGATCGATTTTAAATCAAAAAGATTAAACGTTCCAAATCTCCATACAAACTCTAACAATACACTTGGGTAACCTGTGGTTCCGACAAGGTTAAACCCTGCTATTTTGGACTCTCAGGGGAAACAAAAAATAGTTTGAAATAGCAGGAGTTTGAAATAGCCAAAAGTAAATGACTGAAGGGCAGATCCAAGGGTAAAGGTTTTCAGTTTGAAATAAAAAAGGAAGTGGAAATAACCAAGTTCAAATTAGTGGAGTTTCACATCATTCGCACCATTCTGGTACTTTATTTACGGCTCTTTGAAAGAAGCATTCTTGTTTGGTTACTACATTACAGGACATGGGTACAACCATGCAACAATGAGACGTTGAAGAAGAGGGTAAAGGGTATCACAGATTACTCTTTCACTGTTTGTTTTTATTTTCAGTTATCAAACAGAGTAATTTTTACCTCCAGTTCCATCTCCTCTTGTGAAATCTCCTCCTACAAAAAAATACAGTAATGCACATGTAGCTCAGTAATGTTACAACATCTACACTAGTTTTTCAAGCTCTGTGCTTGTACTGTATCTATTTTAAAGCAGAAATAAGAGATTGAAAATCAATTTAAGCTGCAATGGTTGTTTGCGCACGGCACAAATCATAGTAAAGGTGTTCTCATTCTTTTCAATGAAAACCTCCAAACTGATATCAAGTACGTGCTGGGGGATAGCGAGGGCCGATATATCTTTGTGGAAGCACTCGTTCAAGATGCACCTTTCATTCTCGTAAAGTTATATGCACCGACGAGCAATCAGGAGCAATGTGTTTTCTTTGATGGTGTTGCTAATACTCTAGAAAATTTGGTTCTGGACCATAACTGCCAAATCATTATTGGTGGCGACTTTAACAGCCATCTCGACCCGAATCTTGGTAATTTAGGAGGAAGAATCGAGTCCAAGCCATCTGTTGAAAAAATCAATGAGATAATGACAGCAAATGACCTCATCGACATTTGGAGAATTCGTAATCCTGAAAAAAAGCAATTTACTTGGATGCAGAAAAAACCCTTAGTAAGACGACGCTTGGATTACTGGCTCGTTAGCACGGAAATTCAAGATGATTTAACCGAAACAAATATAATTCCTGCCATTAAGTCGGATCACTAGGCAATTACTCTAACGCTTAATAGTTTAGATAAACAAAAATTTGGTCTTTCTTATTGGAAATTCAACTCTAGCCTTTTAGAGGACGCTTCTTATATTCAACTCATCTCTTCGAATTATCCTGAATGGCTTGACGAATTCAAAGATGTTAATGACAAACGGGTCTTATGGGACTTAATTAAGTACAGAATTAGACAAGTATCAATTAAATACAACAAGCAAAAAGCTAGAGAGCGCAGAGCCCGTCTTGCGACAGCTGAACAGAAAGTTAAGCAATTCGATTTGTCGTGTAATAGTGATCCTTCAGAAAAAAATATGTGCGACCTTGATGCTGCGAAATATGAATATGAACTATTATTCGACTATATTGTGCGCGGCAACATAGTGAGATCTAGAATCAATTGGTATGAAAAAGGCGAAAAAAATTCGAAATATTTCCTTAATCTAGAGAACTCAAGATCCAGTCAAGCTACCATCCGCCGGCTTTTTGATTCTAAAGGAAGAATAACGGTTAAACCACAATCCATAATGAATGAACCAAGAGATTATTACCAGAACTTATACAGCAAGCAAGATTCTGACTTAAATGAAGAACTGTGTTCAACTTTTTTAGACTACAAGATTCCGATTCTTAGTGAAGAGTCAATGATGGCTTGTGAAGGAAAGCTTTCGCTCGTGGAATGTTATGAAGCTCTGCAAGTGTTTTCAAATGGTAAGGCTCCCGGTAATGATGGTCTTACGGCCGACTTTTACAAAGGTTTCTGGAACTTATTAGGTCATCAACTCACTGATGCCTTAAATTACTCCTACGAGCATGGTGAATTATCTAATTCACAAAAACAAGCTATTATTAGATTGATCGGCAAGAAAGACAGAGACAGGAGATACATTAAGAATTGGCGACCAATCTCCCTTTTAACTGTCGACGTTAAGATCGCCTCGAAGACCCGTGCTATACGCTTAGCAAACGTTTTACCAGAGATTATACAAGTTGATCAATACGCTTATGTCAAAGGCAGAATGATATTTGATTCGGTTCGCACAATTGACGACATCATGGAATACACCAAAATTAAACATATACCTGGACTTATAGTTGCATTTGATTTCGAAAAAGCCTTTGACTCACTAAGTTGGTCTTTTCTTTTCAAAGCATTAAATTCGTTCAATTTTGGTAAATCGTTCATTTCATGGGTTTCCGTTTTATACTGCAATATATCAAGCTGCATTCTAAACAATGGTTTTTCAACCCAAATGTTTGAGGTATGCAGAAGCGTAAGACAGGGCGATCCGCTGTCAGCGTACCTTTTCATTATTGCCCTTGAACTTTTGCTAATTAATATTCGGCACGACAACAACATAAGAGGAATTATGTGGAAAACAGGGAAATTAAATTAACAGCCTTTGCCGATGACCTGACGACATTTTTACAAGGTGTTCAGTCCTTTGAACGCCTTTCCATCACGCTAGATAGATTTGGTATCTGCTCTGGTTTGAAGTTGAATACTGAGAAAACTGAAGCCCTGTGGCTTGGGAGAAACCATTACAACCCCCCACACATCAACATTGAGAAAATTAACAAACCTATGAAAATTCTAGGCGTCTATTTCACCTATGATTTGCGCAAAAGACAGGAACTAAATTTCGAAGAAATATTAAAATCGCTATCGAAAACTTTGAAAAGATGGGAATGGAGACACCTCACTTTATATGGGAAAATTCAAATTGTGAAGACATTTGTCATACCCAAGTTTATGTTTCGTGCATCTCTCATTTCCCTTACAAAAAAATATTATTAAGTTAATCGATTCTACTATTTATAGCTTCATTTGGAAAGGTAAGAATAAGATTAAGCGCCTTGCTCTCATAAGCGACTATAAAAATGGCGGATTGAGAATGCCTCACATTCAGACAATGATCGATACGCAACGTATTATGTGTCTTAGGAAATATACTGAAGATTATATTAGCCCTTGGAAGCAAATACTCTACTTTTTTCTGAAAGATTACGGTGGTAAGTTTCTCTTGCATTGCAAATTCAGTGTTGCTGACTTGCCTAGCTGTCTTCCAAATTTCTATAGGGACTGTTTCGAAGTCTGGTGCAATCTATCCGTAAAACCCATTTTGTCCCGTGAACAAACCTTAAATCAACTCTTATGGAATAACCAATTCCTCCGCATCGGTGGTAAACCTATTTTCAACAAGACGCTCTTCTCAAAAGGTCTCATATCTCTTGCTAATATCTTAACAAATACTGGCAGCCTTAAACCTTGGACCTTTTTCAAGGCAGAAAGGCTAAATTTTAATGATTATTTGTTACTGTTTGGTCTCTTCAATTCCATTCCTCTCACATGGAAAAAGCTCATCAACTACAAAGACGACACTTCAGCTGACACTTCAGCTGACTCTCGGAATATCATGCTCAGCTACACTCTTTACTTAAAAGATAGTACTCTTCCTCTTGATTCAATCACCTCCTCGAAATTGTATTGGAAACTTATAGAAATTATTCAGGTCTATCCTTCAGCACGGCATAAATTTAGTACCTTGTTTCAGAATAGTGGTGATCTTAATTGGGAAGTGATCTATTAAATTTCTCATGTTGTCACGCTTGACACTAAAACAAGAGTTTTTCAGTATAAATTACTAACTCGAATAATTTATACCAACAAATCCTTATACAAAATGAAAATGATTGATTCACCCCTCTGCACTTTTTGCAAAATTTCAGATGAATCTCTCAAGCATCTTTTTTGTAGGTGTGATTTCATTGTAGCATTCTGGATGTCTGTTGTCCTTTGACTTAAATCCTTGCACATTGCTATCGATTCTCTAAACAACTGTGACATAATTTTTGGATTGACGCAAAAAGGGTCTCACTGGTTGCTTTTAAATCATATTATCATCGCTGGAAAGTTACTTATTTACCACAGTCGTCTGAAGAATATTTTACCATCATTGCGTTATCTCATGATAAAATTAGATCACATAGAATCCACTGAACGATCTATAGCCATAAAGAATAAACGACTTAAAATCCATGAAGGAAAGTGGAAGCCTCTCATTAATTAGAGACACTTATTTGTATATTTTTTACTGAATATTTATTGTATAGGCACTTTTTTCTGTATTGTTAGAAAACTTATGTGGTGTTGTAAGCGTTGTAAACCTTATTTATTTATTTCCGTTTCGGGTGTTACGTATAAGTAGTGTGAAGTAGTGTGAAGTAGTGTGAAGTAGTGTAGTATACAATGTGAATGTAAAAGTAGTATGTAAAGTAATCAAGTAAATTACTATGTAGTGTAGAAGTGTGTGGTAGTGTAATATACAATGTAGGTGTAACTTAATGAATGCAATGTAATTATAAAAATAAATAAATAAATAAAAATAAAAAAATAACAAAAAAGAAATAACAACTTAAAGGTCAACCTCGGTTCCAGGCTCTCTCTCCTCTACATCCCTTGATTGTTGGAAGGAAGACCCTGGTTGCGGCTGGTCACGTGACCACCTGTGACACAAACTTTTCCACGGGGGTAGAGTCAATAAATAATTTTTGTCGATCTCAACTGAAGCAAAAGAAAGGCGATCGCTGGTCATCGCTATATTAAACCACACATGGGCAAATACGCCTTTGAAATTGTCCAATCTTATTCTAAGCTTCACACAGGTCAAATGAAATACTGGTATATTTACCTATATCCAGCATATTCAAGTATTAATCTGATTTCAATTCCAGCCGATCGAATTACTAAGAAGTGAAACTGTTTCACTGTTTTATGTTTCCTGAATTAACCTCATGGCACATTGTTCCTTATATAAAACGATGTTTTATTTACCATTTTGCAAAAGATAATTCTTGACTATGCCAGGGAACTGTGTTTAAATGTCTGTCTAAATATAAACTTACATAAACCTGATCGATGCAAATGAAGAATGTAATATAAGTGTGGTAGTAATAACAAAACTGTAAATCATTTTGCATTGCTGTAAATCAAATACAAGTCAGAATACTGGGCTAATCAGCCGTGTGACAGAAATACTTTTTATCATCCATAATACAGCACAAAGAAGAAAATAAAAAACCTCCTAATTCAAAGATTCACCAAACTGATCCACCAGTTTCATTTCGATTCGGTACGTGACATTTTACATGTGCTGACTGTCAAAAAGTTTGAGCTCCATTCAGTTGCCAAATTTCTTTGTGAACAAAAGTCTTCTATATTTTGGAGACCGCAGATATAATGTAGCATTCTTCATCGCCAAAATTCCACATCAAACCCCAATAAAGCGGGTAGGTTTTGAAACCCACAAAGTTTGCAACAGCAACAATCAAAACACTCTGCCACCTCTCCCGCCCAACAGACTTTTTTTACCACCCAGATTCTGGGTGGTCACATGACCAGCTGTGACCAAGGTCTTTCTTCCAACGACCAAGGGAGGCAGAGGAGAGAGAGCCTGGGAATGAGCTTGCTTTAAAGGTCTGTTCACATTTCTGTATTCAACATTCAACACTTTGTCCACACTTCAACCCAATATTTCCTCTTTCCAGACTTAAAAAAAACAAACAATCAGATTACCCAACATAAAGATGCAGCTGGGATGTACAGTAACTAGGCTGCAATACTGACACACAACATATCAGTAATGTTAAGTGGTTGGGTGGAGAGTTACTGTTTTTGAGATTCTACAATTATACATTTTGACTGTTGTGAAAATTATATGAATATTCAACCAGCCATCAAAGATCCTACACTTAGCAGCTGGAAAAAAAATCCAGACTTTTCCTCCATTTTCTAGTCTTTACATCTATTTTCTGTTCTTTTTCCAGGCCTGAAAAATCAGTTTGCAGATTTCCATACTTTCCAAGAATTCCAGACTGTGTGCGAACCCTGCAGCTTGACCAGCTGCACATAATTAATGAAATTTGTGTAGCTACTTTTAATCAGGCACTTTCACTGAGGGGACCCTCACAGACATAACACTGTTTGCACATAGCCCATTTTGGGTATTTCTGATACTTATGATATTCTGATATACTAAATCACTGTAGTATCATTTGTTGGTGTAAAATGGCACAAGAATTGAATTAATTCATTATCTAGAATAGCAGTAATAAAATATGAGTGAAGTACACTGATTTCAAACTTTGATACTCTTTGAATGTATTGCATTGTGAAGTACCAATGCTCCTTGTTTTGCTTCATAAAATAGGGAGCTTCAAATAGCAGAGAAAATTATTTTACATTGCATGGAGCTTGTACCAGTTTGGGTGAAATGCACATGGAAACTACGTAATTCATTGATAGTTTCCTGGAGAATTTGAAAAACAAAATTGAAAAATACATGCTGCTCAGGGACAGGATGAAAATCTTCTACTTTCTACTGAATTAAATAGCACTCATCAATGAAAGTCATTTTAGCCAGGGGAATGGATCTGTAAATTAATGTTGTTACAAAAGGAATGTAAGGAAGCAATGGATTTTATTTTTAATAGCATTAATTCTCGCATGGGGGCATCTTAAAATTTAACTACAGATGAAATAGAACTCAAAAATGCAATCTAACAAGTTCTTTGAAAATTATCTTTACAGCAAGTTTACTGACTTGAAAAACATATTTATATTGATAATAATATTTTGCCTTACATTCTCAGGTTTTCAGCTGCTTACCTTGAATCATAAAGTCTTTGATTACCCTGTGAAATTTACTTCCCTTGTAGCCAAATCCTTTCTGAAAGTGGTAAAAATGTCAAACTTAGGTTATTGTTCATGTATCAATCAGGCATGCTATAGTATTTTTGATGATGATGATGATTGTGGTCCTTGTGATCATATGGAAAAATAACTAAGGTAAGAATTAAAGTGGTGGAGGCACCAGGCAAATTAACTGGCTGTGAGAACAATCATTTGCCTGCCTGGTTTGACCATCTTCAGGAAATTAAAAAAAAATTAGTTCAAAAATATTTGTCTGTCTGTAAAAACCAGTTACCTTCTGAATGGGAACCTGGTTGAAACCCTTGAAAAGAATAACTGGCACAAAGTTTAAGTGACATTGAGCCAGGTCAAAAGTTCAAACATCATTCAAATTTCAAACATCATATAACTTGAAAAGAACAATTCATTCTCTATCACACGGTCTGAAGTTATGATACATTGCGTGAACCCACACAAAGTCACAGTTACAACATGGCCGCTCAGGACATTACAAGACACAACACCACACAAAAACTTTATTTATACATCGTAACTATTAGCATGCAGGTACAGCTGTAGTTCAGATCAGTGCTGAATATAAACTCCTTACATTATAGTCTTACCTCTCCTGATGCCAAAGTAGCAAAATTCTTTGTTGTTTTAGGTACAGTTTTCCCAAACAGACCAATTACAACTCTTCCTAACTTTTCATCTCCATGTGTGATGTCAAAGAAAACCTGCATTAAAAATATAATCATGGATATTAACCCATTGACACCTGTGCTGGCCATAACCAGCTGAGATGAGCATTGGCCTTTGTTCAGCTTCTGACGTCATCACCTTTGACCAAAATTGGCATCACTTATACTCAAGTTCTGCAAGAGGAAAAGATCTTTCCAATGATACCCAGATTGCAGTGAGTGGGCAATTGAGCCTAAAATATACATTAAAATGCTTAGAAATTGGAGTGAAAAACCAGGAGCAAATTTCCCTCAACTACACTTGGCTACTCCGTGGTAAGAATTTTCTGTCTCGATGATGCTATTCTTGGAAATTCTTGAACTGGAAGCAAGCCCAACTGTAGCAAAAAGATAAGAAGGAGAAAAAGGAGAGACAAAATATATATTAAAAAAAAAAGAAAAGCCTAGAAAGATGTGGGTCACTTTCTTGTCCAAAAATCACAAAATTTTGATTTCTGTACATGCCCGAGCAAAAATATCCTAAAAATCAATGCTAGTGGAAAGAAAGACATGCAGCTGTCATATTGCAAATGCCTCTTTGAGTAGATTGGAACTAATTTGGTTCAAATCCAGACTGAAAATGTCCAAAAAATGCATTTTTGCCAGAAAGCTCCAGGTGTCAATGGGTTAAATAAATCCCAATCACATGATACTAACAGATTTTCATAAGCTCTACACAAGTTATTATTTTTTTTAAGTACTTTCCAGTTGCAGTGGTCACATGTCTGAAACTTTTGAAAAGGGGTGTACACAAAACCTGGACCTCCCTTCTGGATCCCTGAATTTTTCTGTGAATAAATAAAACCTAAAAATACAATACACATATATGTGCCACATACCACTGCTTCCTTCCTTCCATTCAGCATTTAGCTCTAAAGAAGATGCTCCCCTTTACACAACACATTTCTGAGATTTCACTTAGAATTTACAAGGGAGAGCAGAAAAATGTTTTGGCAATCAGCTACTTGGACAATTTCCACAAATCTTATCATTTTCAGGTGCATGGACTCTTGCCATTATTTTGTTTTCTGCCATCATCCCATCATCATCATTTGTGTGATGTTTTTATTAAGCTCCACTCAAGATCGCTCTAGTTATTTCACAATACACACGTCTCATCAATACATATTTAAATCACATGACCAGTCAATCAATAACTGATAATGATAACTGTGCAATTTGTTTCCAGTCAATTTCTCTCCAACTGACCAACAGAATCTATATCGGGCTTCAAGTATTTTCTTTTTGAAGTAACTCTGGATACATGACTGTGCGAAAGAAAAACTTGATTGCAAGTGAAGTAACTTTGCATTCAAAATTTATATTTCAAAAATTCAAGCTTAAATACCTATTTAGCCTATGAAGACCTCTAGAATTAATTTGACTGCAGTATGAAGAAATATAAAATGTCAATATGTTCCCATCCCTTCCCCCCTCCCCTCAGTGGAGGGAGTCTTCCGTTGCCTGCCACTTCCCTCAAAGAAATCACGGAAACGATAAATACCAGAAGGACTTACAGGGAAGTCCTCCTAGTATAGTTTTTACTGTTTTTAGGAATATATAATTAAAGCATTGAAGCATTTAAGTCATGATAAGAGACATTAACAATAGCCAGTGAAAGGATGCATACCGAGATAAGCTTTTTATACGCTAAAATATGACTCGTCACAGGTACAGTATATCCTATCTACAAATCATTGAAGACTACAAAGATCATTGAACGCGTTCAGCGATAGAGCCACTCAGCACGAAGAATCTATCAAATCAACTACAAATAAACTTTAAGGAAGAAAAACTAAGAAGGCCTACCGCTATAAGCTTCCTACACCAACTGATCAATGAACAAGCGCTTCTTAGAAACATCAAATATGGAATGAGCTTTGTAATAAACCAACCTTTTCCGTAACTAAAGGACCTTTCTTCGTTTTTCCAGCTTGAGAATCGTCGGGTAGAAGAAGGAAAACCAAGGCGCAAATAGCAAAAGCAATAACTAAGGTAATTTTCATTATCTTGCGAGCTCGAAAAGACATTCAATCAGTCTCAGTAACAGATAAAGACACGTCCTTATACTACCAGAAGGAATGATCCTTTGCGCGGGTTCGACTTCAACCGGAAGTCACTTTGGCTCACAATCTTCTCCAATGTCATTCCCAGAGCCCTCGTTACCCTTGTAACGAGGACTCTGGGAACGTGATTCGATCTTCTCAGACAATAATAGAGGGTTTCTAAAAGGTTTTCTTGGTATTAGTCAAGGATGCTTTTTATGTGCAGACTCAGGTGGCCGACTCAGGGTAAATACTTCATGAGTGGTCACAAATGAAAAACAGAGTCTGACTGTGATTGACCGTGATGAATGCAACAGATGAATGTTTGGTATTGACTAGTTACCAGCTCCTCCCTAATTTCACCGCTCTGAAGTTGAACAGTTGTCCACATACCATTGGTTCTCAATTATTCTGGAAAATCATTGGTCCACGCCACCTATACTGTCCTATTCCCCGTATTCAAAACGCGAAATCCTCTAGCTGAGTTTTCTGGTGCCTTATTCACAAATCAATATGTCTTCGTTGTTGTATTTAGTGGTGATGGCCTGCGCGTGTTTCGGCGTTAAAGCCAATAGTGGAGACACTGTCGACGTTACCGAAAAGGTGTTCTTTGATGTAGAGATCGGTGGTGAGAAAGCTGGCAGGGTCGTCATTGGATTATTCGGGACTACCGTTCCAAAGACTGCGAAGAATTTTTACGACCTTGCAACGCACGAGGTAAGATTGGATTACTGCAAAAGGCAGTTTGAACAAATATGAACATACTTAAATTTGTATATACGTTGTTTCTGCAAGTTTGGCATGTTTAAAATCACTTTAGATTCAATCTTCTTTACTAATAGTGTAGATTTTAAAACTTAAATGACCCTCACTATAAAGTTGAGAGTTGCCAATAGTGTAGTTATTCACGTCGTTCCTGTTTAGCTTTTGTTCAGTTACACGTACATCCCTTTTTAGCGCTGACAACCGAGCCACTTAAACAAGGATTTGACATTATTAACTGAAATTGTTAAAAAAAATAATTTTGACTGCCGGACACGGAGTATTTTGAAAAACCTGCCCAGCTTCCGGACATAGAGACCCAGCGTTTTGTCAACATATGCCCTCGTACATGTATTTGCAGATAATTGCTAATTTTACAAGCCTTAGGACTTTATTTGCCCACTTTCCTGTGAACGTACCATTCTCAAATTTGAAAAAAAAAGTTATTGAATTAACTGCTAATTGACGAGCCTTGTGTGTAAAAAACTTCTTTGGAAGGGAGTACTGGTAGCCAATCAACCCCTGTGTTTAAGATGGTCCCTACAAAATACAAATGTTTTTGCACCAGGTTAGGACCATGCAGAAAAAGTAGATCTTTGCAAGGCCTATTAGAATCCACAAAGAAAAATTGTGGTTGCCATGCATTTTTTTGAGATAATTAGCCTTGAATCTCAACAAAAATACCGACATCAGCATTTTTCTGAAAAAAGAAGGAAAGGATATTTCTTCACAGATTTCCTTTGAATTTGCCTTTTTACATACAGAAAAGTGAACACATTTATAAAGATCTTAAAACTGCATGGTAAATGGTAACATAAAAACCAGTTTTGGTATGTTTTTAATAACAAAATTGTTGCAACAGCACTTTTAGAATCTCTGACAGCCTTCCTCTGGTTCAGCTAAAATACAGTCTAAATACCTTTTGCTCACAACCAGAAACTAATCACGGGTTGAATAGGCTTGCCACTTCCATTTCATAACATAAAATGTAGGGGTAACCATGTGTTTTTTTAAGTCATTGATCTTTTTTGAAAACTTTTACAGTGCCCGTTACATTTTTTCCTGTCACCTCCCCAGTAAGTAAAACATTTGCGTATCTCACACTTGTTTTGCGCACACACTATGCCATCTGCAGGTACATGTTTACAGTTGGATTTCAGTATAATTCTCGACAGATAACAGCTAGTTTTTCAGCTGGAAGACATTACCAGTTAGTGGTTAGCAATATGCTGCTATTCCGGTATTCCTGGTTTAAGTACAGGTTCATTTAACTTGATTTGGTCACAGTAGGAAAATTTTGCTTTCATTTTATTCGTGTAGTTGGTAGTGTAGTTGATTCAGGGCTTCGAGTAGTTTCCCGGCTGGTGCCGGTCAAATTGTCTGGACATATCCCATTTTTAGTTGGAAAAACATCGATTACATCTTATCGCTATAAAAGTGCCCCTCCCCCCTTCACATGATGTTTAAATATGAAACAAGTAAATTTTCAAAGCATTTATTGTACATGAGCATCGATCTCAAAGCAGGAAAAGTGGAATGCATGGTACAGCAAAATCAGTATCACATTTGTGCGAAAATTTGCAACGATAGCCTGAAATTTTATGAGTATTACGAGTCATTTGTTAAAAGTTCTTGGTCGGGTAGTTAAGTATCTGCCTTTTTTCCCTCCTTTTTCACAAACGCCAATAATATTGAACCTTTAAATATTTAAAACTTGAAACTTTAGACTTTTTCGTTACCAGCATAAATGACCGGACATCAATGTCGACCCCAACGTGTGGGTGGCGCTTAAACCATGCCTTGCATGATGTGCAGAACCTGTGTGCACCAACAAAAGTAGGCACAGTCCTTAAGTGACCCTTTTTCCAAAAATTTGCCCCCAAATTTTGCCTTAATAAATTCATTACTTTTGTAACTTCTCATAGGAGACCACCACCGGTAGGCAACTGCAGCCACTTCTAGGGCTGATAGTTGAAATTTCTTATCATTTTGTCTAGTTGTCCCCTTTTAAGCAAGTACTCCATCCTATGCGACCCCACTATGGGCATGAATTGGGTTAGCCTCCATTACCAGCCACTGTTCAGGAAAGGAGCCCCACATGAATTAGATTATGAACTTACTTCACAGACATAGTTTGCCACTGACACATCCAGCTGTCTCTTCTTGGACACGAGAGAGTGGTGGAAATCAAGCCTAGAATTGGGTGAACCCTGATCAATGTTCAGTGAAAGTTTGTTCTTTCATTAGAGCATATTAGCAGAGCTGCTCAGCACCCCAAATGACTGCCAAGCAGAGGACCATACTCATATAGGAAAGCAAATAAAACCCATGAATTGATTTTCTCGTGGTTATCTGGTCATGGCTAGTGGTATTACTTGTGGGCACGTACGTACGACTCACAGCATGGATTGCAGGCTCAAGCCAAGTTAACTTAGCTCTGCTTTTAGGCTTTGCTAAATCTATATATTATTTCTCATATGCAATATTTCTATGGGCCTAATGGGTCATGCTTACACTGCTAGTACTGTAACTTGGAAACTGGATTGGAACACACTGAAATCTCTTTGAATTGCTAAATATTGAGGGGCTTATGATTTACTGCATGTAGATTAAGCCTCTAAAACAACTTCAGACTATGGTTGAAAATTTAGAGCTGTCTGATCTGGACTCTCATCAGCAGCCACCTCTCATAAGTGAGCTCATATGCTTGACATTTTGAGTCGTCAGTTATATGATGTTCAACTGTATTTTATACAATAAGTGAAATTATTCTCGCATTTTGGTTGGTTCTTACTTATAATCAATAGGAAGACAGAGGTATCTATAGATGACTTCATTAATGTTTGTTTTTGTTTCTTAAAATTATATAAAAACTGATAGATTCCATATTGTGGTGCACCACATTCCTCCTATTTATTTTATGGTAATTGCCATTCTAGTATAGTGTTTATTTAGTGCTCAGTGTGCGCATATCTTCTGCGTTATGTGTATTTGTTTGTTTGTGTGTGTGTGTACTGACCTAAACTCATAGGTGTACAGACGCCTTCAGACTTGGAGGGGGGGGGGGGGGGGCAGTAACCTCATTGTTCCAACAGACCCAAATTGCAGTAAAAACAAAAACGTTCACAATTCTTAGGTTTAATGAAACTGTATCATTCTAAGATTTGGATTATCCTTTAGATCGGATTGCAGATCCTTTATTAATGTGGTTATTACAATTATTATTAATATTATTATTATTTTGTAATATCGTTTATGATTTTTTTTTCTTTGTTATATAATCGCAGTGAAAATTGAATAAACTAAAATTGATACTTATTTTGAAACCTTGCATACTCTATTTACCTTGATTGACAGCCTAGTAAAATGAGAAACTTATAAAAGAAACAGTTAATTCTTCCTTGTATGAAAAGTTCAAGAAAAATTTTGAAATGGCTCTTTGTGGAGCCATTCAAAACAGCTCTTTTCAGAGCCACCACAAAAACGAAAGTCTTCGTCTTTGTTTGCTTTGATTCTTTTGTCATCGTTTTGTTCATGGAAATAATGTTAATCTTGAGGATTTCCACAATTATATACATTTCAATGATATACAGTGTATGGCTTTTATATATTTATATTTATGGCCCCCTCTACAAATATCTCTATGTGGACTGTGACTGTGGCTTGTTGTTGTTGTTTGCATCTTGCTGCATCTGCACATGTTGGCTTATAATGCTTATACTTAATATTATGCCCTAGTGAAACTAATATTTAGAGTGCCAACATAATGTACACTGATTGCAGTTGGATAATATAATATACATATATAACAAAAACTGAGTTGTAGTCAAAGGTGTATGCCAATGGTAATGCTAGCATTTATCAAATTTTTCATCTTCCTTACACAGAAAGGCTTTGGATACAAGGGGAGCATTTTCCACCGTGTTATTGAAGGGTTTATGATTCAAGGTACACTGTGAAGTCCTTATTTAAGTATTCATACTTTAATCAATAAAGTATTAGTTAGTCACTTAAAATTATGAAACCAATTATTCTTTCCTTGATATCAAGGTGGTGACTTCACAAACAGGGATGGAACTGGAGGTAAGACTGAACTTATTACAATTTTAATAATAGTGTGTATTTAGAGAAATGAAAAATGTAAGGAGAAAAAACATTATGCAAATTATGTTCTCTCAGTTATTGTCATTGTAACATTTAAATCTTTGCGCTATTTTTCATTTGCCCATGTAAGGTAAAAGCATCTATGGTGAGCGTTTTCCAGATGAGAATTTTAAACTGTCTCATTATGGCTCTGGCTGGCTGAGTATGGCTAATGCTGGTAAAGATACCAATGGTTCACAGTTCTTTATTACAACTGTAAAAACATCCTGGCTGGATGGCAGACATGTTGTATTTGGAAAAGTGCTTGAAGGCATGGTATGTTACATTTACACTGTATGTTATGTCAAAACTATCTACCATAATCTGACATACAGAAGAACTACATGTACTGCCAGTTCTGATGTGCTTTAGTGCCCTCCCTGCAACTGAGTTTTGTTTATTATTTTGCATGGAATCAGTGTGGCCGAGTGGTTAGGGTGCTGGACTTCTGGAGGTTGCAGGCTCAAGTCCCTCTCTGACCACTAAGCTGGAGTTATTTCTCGCTAGACCCTAGTTCAACTCCTCGGTCATGCTTGTAAAAAGCCAACTGGTCTGCCTCCCACCAGTTGGGATTTTTAAGCCTACTATATATTTATAATGTTTATTTCAAATATTTGTTTCTTTCAGTTTAAGTGGCATGCCTGTGAATTAGCTAGGTGTGGCTAGGCACAATTTTGACCATCATAAACAAACATTTTTAAACATTTAACTTTTTTTATTAATAAGTGTCCCGCTTCTAAAAAGTGCCCCCATTGGGAAAGTGACCATAGAGTAGACTGACAGGACATTTGAGTTATGTAGTCTGCTTCTAAAATTGAACATATTGACTTGGAATAAACAAGAGAATACCAGTAGGACCAAATCATAGTTAGTCTCCTCTACTAACTATGACCAAATTAATGCCTATTGTATAGTTGTACAAAAATCTGAGTAAGACTGACATGTGTCCCACTTCTCTTAGGATGTTGTCACAAAGATAGAGAAGACGAAAACTGATAGCCGTGATCGACCAATCAAGGAAGTCAAAATTGCTGACTGCGGTTCTATTCATTTAGAGAAGCCTTTTCCAGTCAAAAAGGAATAATACTAAAGTGCTTATTTTATTGTTACTTGTGTTTAGAAGTTTCAAACTCTTACAGTGCACCGAGAGTACATTTTATATTACCTGGTTCTTCTCATTTCCAATATGTGTGAATGTCTAATTAAAAATGGTGTAGTTAATAAAAGAGCAGTATGGAACGGAATTTGTTAACTGGCCATGTGACATTCTTCATCTTTATCCATGAAAATGAACCTCATATTTAACTGATTTCAAGGTAACAAACCTCTAGAGTAACCATCACGTTGTATCAGAAATGAGACAACAAGTGATTTCACAAGGGAGGTTTTGTTGCAGTGTTAGCGCAATGCTGTCATCCTAGGTATTTCTTGATAATCTGAATTAAACCTGCATGACTGTTACATGTATTCCTTGTCCTCGTTTTCAGTTTGCTTGTCCAGTAGAGGTAGCCATTTGTGTGTCGTTTGAACGTTGTCCTTTTCTTGCTTGACGTTTATTTGTTAGTTCCCACTTGATAAAATACTGCAAGAAACAGAAAAAGATTATTTGTCTATAAAATGCTAAAGTAATATCCTACCGTTTCCAACATGAACACTTCGTTGTATTACTTGGATTGCGTTGTGATTTATTTTCCATCGTTATTTAACTGGCACATAATATAGTTCTCTGTGTGAAAAATTGTTAAATACATTACAATTACAGGTTTTTGACTAAACCGTATACAATTCTTCCTTTCTCTAAACGGGTTAAACTAGACGGGATTTCTTGTAATGATTCTGAGGACTTCATAACAGACGAAACTGTACCAACAGGCACGTACTGTGCTGTACTATTCATCGCAAGCATCAGTGGAGTACAGTGGAGGATAGATGCTGTCATCAACTTATGGGGGTGGAGGAGACGCTGACTCAAATCGTTCATAGTTTTCACAATTTTTAGACACAAAATGTTACGACGTTTCGGTCGAAATTGGCTTCAAAAGTTCAGACGGAATTTTTCAAGTTTCATTCGACAAATCCAAAGTGGCGTCCTAGTCCGCCCGCCGTGACCAGTGGAACCAGCCATCGTCGCTACGAGCATGGGGAACGGGAACGCACACCCAAAGAAAACTGTCATAAGAGGAAATTTGGCAGGAAAAATATATTGCATTTGTTTTGTACCATGTTTGTAGGCAGGTGTTTGCCCTGGATACGCTGCTTCCACGTTGTGAAGTTACTTGTACAGCCAGTTAGCTACTCAGTTCAGTTAGTGCATCGTTGACCTCCAAATGATAATTTCCGTAGGAATCTACATTCACTTAGCTTTCAACTGACGTATTGCCCTGGGACGGGGGTGCTCGTCGTACCTTTTAGGGTTACAAAAACGCGGTTCGGTACCTCTGAAGGTGTTGAGCCTGGTCCACAGCGGGACCGGAGCTTTTGCGGTACCTTTTGTTTTTAGGGTATTGAGCCGAAACAGGAGATATAAATGTCTTGTTTTAGAATTACTACCTCGTATAGCTTATGGTTGAAAAAATTTTCAAGTCACGCCCACAAACAGGATCTTTGTACTTCTTTGGAGTTCAAAATTTTGTTTGTGGGACTGCCGTTAGGCCCGTTGGGATTATGCAAATTAAAGAAAGGAACGAGGAGGGAATGGCCGCTCGTTGCACGCTAGGGAAAGAAAGAGACTGCTCGTAGTTAAAGATCGTTAAACAATTCTGTGGAGATGCTGGCGAAAACACACGCGGCCAGACCTTGTATTCGATCTACGTACGTGACATTACGGTTGTTGGCGGCTCGTTACGGTTTCAGCTGTTTAGAGTTATACTATTCACAGAGCACTGGTCACAGGCAGACCAAGCCGTAACGAACGCTTTAATGTTCTTTAAAACAGAATTCTCGTTAGTCCTAAATATGCTATTAAATTTTAGCAGGAGCCATAATCGTGGACGGAGACCGTAAGTCTCGGGATTCGCGCGCTCCTATGATATGGGACAATTTTTCTATTTTTAGAACAAATTGCGCAATCCTGACTGTCATACATCATATATCCGCGCGGATTCACGCACATGTCAGGGGCTCTCGCGTGGATGTTGTCACGTTGCGTGATCAAATGGTGAGAGTTGAGAGATTCTCTTGCGTATTTTTCACAGCGTCCCGTTCCTGATGTAGAAGGAGAACCAAGCATTCGGGAAACCTCACGGACTGCTGCACGAATTTCGTCCCGTACATAGACATAATGAGGCGCCATCTTGGTTGTCACCTCAAGGAAAAAGCGCGCGAATTAGAGCTTACTACGTAG
>NW_028301554.1:12490000-12530000 GCF_042242905.1 Orbicella faveolata
ACGCTAAAACGGCGTGAATCACGGGTCAGTTTCATGTATAATCAGTTTGCCGCTGTTTTCTCTATAATAACAGGGAAAATGGCTGAATGAAATTCTGTTCATCATTTACCAGTCTTGCCAGTATTTATAAAAAAAAAAGCTTCTATGTTACAAGCTTTAATTCATTATATTTCATAGTCTGGTGCTAGCGTTTTCGTGTTTTCGTGTTCATTGATCCATAGCGACTGCATGCGTTTTTTTGGCAGTGATTTATTAAATTTCTTAGGGTACCGTGGGAACTTCAAATGCCCTGCAGATTTCTTTAACATTACAGGTCAGACTAACCAGGTACGGTTTTCTTTTATCGAAAAAGTATTTTTTCGCTTTATAAATCTCTTGTGTGGGCCAAAATCAGAGCGTGTTTAATAATCGGCCTTGACAGCCAGGGATGAGTTAAAATACTTACAAATTTTTAAATGCTGTCTAATTTGATTTGGAATACATCGGAAGAAGTAGTTAACTGTACATCAGTCCTATCTACATATCGACAATTACCGATAACAACTCCTGCTATAGCGAAATCCGATATCCGCATGTAAATAATATTTTGTGTGAAATGTATTGCAATTTGTTGTCAATTTTATCAACACGATTCATCATTAATTAAGGACAGTGTTTTTGCATTCACATCATTTTTGGGAATTACAGTTGCTAATGAAAGCAAATCTACGGTAAAAAATGAAGCTTTTATTTTACTGCATGCTTTGTCAAGTAACGAGGCGAGTAAACACGACACATGCGATACGGTAAACCCACTAGCAGAGTGAATTTTCCTTCATCAGCTAATGTTTACGCATGTAAAAGTTCCATGTACTTTTTCCTTTTATCCAAAATCTATTACATATGCTTAGCTTTCCAACAATACAAATTACAATTCTCACAAAAAATCTTACGTAATGATAAGGAATGTCGTCAATTTCACATTTCACCTCAAAGACGTCGATTTCACTTCGCATCTTACAGGTAAAGTCACTGCGTATTTCACAAGAGTCCACGTTATCCATAAGTGTAAAGAAACCTGGCAAACACTTACGAGCAAGGGCAAAAAGTATCCAAATTTTATAAGTAAAAACACAAACTTGTGAGGTGGAAAGCATTCGCCCGATTTAAACACACCATTGAAAACTCGTCAGTTTCTGTGATACCAGAACTCCCTCCGCATTGAACCGCCAGTAAAATAAAAATGGAGACAAATCAGATCAAAAGCATTATACTGGGGATTTATTTAAGCCACCAATTCAATTCTGAGAGCAATATACAATTAAAAATAAACTTCCTCTTCTGCTAACTGCGTCCATTGCAATTGTACTGCAAAATGTACCTTCCATCTTGGTGACCTACTCCGGCTGTTCTCGACAACAAACACATTCTCTTTGCGTCGGCATGGTTGCACATCTCTCACAAGTACACCACAGAGCATTTTCCAACCAATCGTTCCATTCAACTTGATTATCATCATCCCCTGAATCACTAGCACGTTCTAGCTTCAAGCGCAGCCATACTAAAGCTCAAACGAACAAACACATTCTCGGACGGAATGATGTCACGGATATGTGGCCTGGCCTTCAAGATCCTTTCAAAATGGCGGCTCCCGGTGTCGAACTTTTCACTTCTTTTTCATTAGGATCGCATCCACTTCAGAAGCTAAAACAACGGTGAGTAACTCAACTCAATGTGAACTTTTTTTTACTGATGGAAAAAAATACACGGTTTTTGGAGTGACCTACTCCTTTAATAGTACTCGGCCTCATGTGATTACCTATACTAAGCGTATGTTTTTCCGTTTGTTCTGATTTAAGAATATAGCAAGAAAACTCTCTACTCTGGTATCGAGTGCATTTGTGAGTTTCTCAGACAATGGTTAATCATAACCAAAACCTGTTTTGATGGTTTCTTATTGTTTCTGCTTGTTTGGTGAGTTTGCAAAAGTTTTTGAAAGGAAAGTCTGACGCGTACAATTAGCTCATTTGCATAGTGCAGCTCGTGCACTTTCAAGTCCGAGTCGATGTTTTCAATTGTCAACAAATCTTGACAAAGATTTCTTTCGTTATCTTTTGTGCTGAGATGCTGCAACAAATTTCACGAACGCAAAAAAGGCTACTAACATCACGTGTGTTTCTTCAACATAAGCATAGTGAAGTTTTACACTGCGAAAATGAAAATAGACAAGGAGTTTTGATAACTCGATCAACAAAATCGAAATCGTTGTTCCAAGTTGATTAAAGAAAGCGTCATCGTAACTTTGCTGATTATTTCTGCTTTATTCACATATTTTCAGCTAAGCTTTTAATATGTTCTCAAACATTTATCAATCTCAAACATATTTAAAAACTATAGAGCTATTGTTTGAGTTCGATGTACGCTTTCACAAGAAAGTGCGGCGAAACTTCGGTATACAATTTGTCATGTTTACTGACTGTACAAAACACGCATCGGCGGGCGCTCTCATTCATCGACAACAGAGAATTTACTGGATTTTTACACGAATAAAACCGAGCAGTATCTACGGACGTAAAGTTATTAAGCCTTGATGAAACAACAAGCGCTGCTTACAATTCAAGCGAAACTCAAACTAGCAATTATTTTGTTTTACTTTTCGGTCGCGATAGACTGACAAATTCCTCGCAAGCGTGTGGCAAGAGGAACTAGGAAACTATGAAGTCCTGAATCTCTGCTATATCTAAATATATCCAGCTAGTTTTTTGCTGTGTAATGGAAAAGCTGTTAATCTTCAACATATTGGAAATTTAAAGTGGAGTAATGTACAGCTCATGTAAAAGAAGCATCCGTCGGAACACAACTTGGTCAGCGATATATATCTAAGCTTAAAGCGGAACATACCTAAATTCGACACTGTCTTACTTCACTCAAACTGGAGCAGCTTACAACGAAAATACTTAAGCAAAATTCCAACAGACGTAAACGCGTTGAGTTGTGGGCCAAAAACATGAAAAATTTCGGGAATTTCCGACGCCATTTCCCCCGCGCGACATCCGCAAAAATCCTCGCAGCATGTACGCGCGTGCGCCTTAGGCGATGGCGCAATTTGTTCTTAAAATAGAATTATTATCCCATATCATGGGGACAACGCCAATACTTGAAATGGCGCGCGCTTACGGTCTCCGTCCCGATTATGGCTCCTGATTTTAGCTATAAGTGTAGAAAAAAAATTGTCTTTATGCCTTTTATGCAATTTGGATCCAAATTGTGTCCATTTTTGAGTTATTTTTTTGTAAAAAAAATACCTCTTAGTCGGCGCGTCGGGTATGTTATGGACGGGTCAATGGGTGAGTGCAGGCGGTGTTGGACACGGTTCACGTGACAGTATTCGACCAATCATATGTCGTCTCAGTCGGAGCAATGGCGGACACACTTTTCGTTGCGAATGGAGAGTAGGTTGTCATTTCTCGACCGATTTCTGCACTCATCATGAGAATCAAACGAACCTTTTCTAGGAGCTGCTAGTGTAATATCTAGACCAGTTATATGCGAAGCCTCAAGTGCAGGTAAGCAATTTTTGCATCAGAACTAGTCAATGGAAATCCTGCTGTGTTGAAAACGTTTGTTTACCACACGCGCTTGACATGGATATTCTTTTGGTCGTTTTCAGGATAACAGGGATCAGTATTGTGAATTTTTTTTGTGTGAAACTTTAGTTCGAGAGTTGAACTTTAAGAAAAGTCCGGCGGGCCCGGGCGGGCCCCGCCGTTTTAACGGTCAAAATCGGACTTGAAGTTGGGGCATTTTCCTTGATTTGTCATATGTTCGCGGTATTTCGCGGGAGTGATTGTGTGATTTCTACCCTTGTTATTTTGTGGCTCGGCTTGTTCCCTTTACATTTTAGTTTTCTTGTTATGTTTTTTTTTGTAGTGCGTATGTCATCCGTTTGTTTGGCCGATGTTCAAGAGTTTTGGATCCTGCTTTGGATGCTAGTCCATTAAAGATATCATCTCATTTACAGTGAATTTTCACTATCATGATCACTGCCTGTCTTGAATTGTTATCTCTTACAGAAATTTACTACTCTTGGATCGGAGGTTATTGTTCAGTCATCTATGGCTGATTATTTTTGATCTCCCACTTCTTTATGCTTGTTTTCCTTTGAATGTTGGTAGTAGTGGGAGACTATACATCAATAAAATTAATAACAAGTGTTTCATGTGTATAGTTACGCATAATTGTCAACCCACCTGGAGCAGAACGCGCCAACGTGTTTGAAGCACATGCTGAATTACCCGCTGGTATTTTAAAAGACTATGGGCTTGGAATTAACTTTGCTATATTTGCCAAGAACTAAATTTATCCACTTACACTGTAGTGATCTAACAAGGAAAGCTACAGCATGCTGCTGTTTAGGTTATTAAATTTAGAATGGAATAGACCAAAACAGAATACATAATAACCTAAAGCAAGTGACTACTTAGGAAGCTGCATGGCAATCCCAAGTTTTAAGAGCTACTATATTGATTGAAAAACTGCGCATTTATGGTCTAGAGGACAACAGCCTGGTCCTTGTGCGTTCATTTCTTCAAAACCGAACGCAGCGCACGGTTATCCGGAGTGCACAATCCTCGCCCCAGGCTTTGACGCACGGAGTACCACAGGGATCCGTACTCTCTCCTCTTCTTTTCCTAGTGCATATAAACGACCTCCCGGAGGCAGTATCGCAGCCCACTACTGTGGACATCTTCGCAGATGACACGACTCTGACCTCGCACTCACCTTACACAAATACCCCTGGACTTTGTTCCAGACTATGTCAAAGTACTGTAGAACTGGAAAAATGGACAGACAATAACCGGTTTAAGCTGAACATGGCCAAAACAAAATCCATGTTCGTAACCGGTACTAGACTGCGTGCAAAGATGGACCACTGCGACCAGATGGAAATCCGTTCCAGCACGGGAGATGTATTGGAAACTACTACAAGCTATAAACTACTTGGAGTATATATTGACCCAGACCTTTCTTTTAACGAGGATGTTGAACATTTATGTAAGAAACTTACTAAGCGCATCGGTATCTTGAGATCAATTAGGCATTATTTACCTTTAAATGAGCGTATACTCTTCTACAATGCAACCGTAAAGCCCCTTTTTCTGTATGGCGGAGCAGTCTGGAGTATAACATCTAAAGCAAATATCAGACGAGTCTTTCGACTGGAAAAGAGAGCGGCCAGGGTAATATTGGATGTTAAAACGGCAAGGGATGAACGAACTGTTGACTTATTTAACAAGTTGGACTGGTTACCCTTCTATGAAGAAATCAATGTTAATAAGCTATGCCTTATCTTTAAATGTCTACATGGTCAATGCCCAGAATACATATCTAGTAAGTTGATACGTGTGAGTGACATATCGGTAAGATCCTCGCGTTATAGTCACATCACGCTACGATGCCCTAAGAGCAACAGAGCGACAGAAGGAGGAAAAACTTTTGCTTCTACATCAACTTCACTATGGAATTTCCTACCTCCTAACATAAGATCCTGTGATAGCATTAATGTTTTTAAAGAGAAATGCGTCAAGCTTATAAAGAAGGGGTATGCAAATATTGAACATTTCACAATTTCTTAGTGTCCTCTAACTCTTTGTATCGTATGCACCAACAAGATGTTAGTCCATTTTACTGATGTTAGTAATTTTACCCGTTTTATACTTATTATTATTCATAGTTAGATATTTTTAAAATTGTGATTTATATTTTAATTGTTTAAGGGAGGGGCACGAGTTTATCAGTCAATGACTGTAAAGTGTTTTTACCCTCATTAAATAAAGTTACTTACTTACTTACTTACAAGTGTTCAATATAGTGCATCTGCTTGTATTTTAAAATGTTGTTACAATTTAGTTATCTCAGTCAAAACATCTCACTATAGATGATCTAGGATACAGCTACATGCTAGATTATTCTGAATTCAGTTGGTCACAGTCATTACGAGTCAACAGGAGGAAATGCTGTGGAGACTGTTTTTGGCAAAATATTTAACAGCCAATGTAGGAAATGTTAATATCGGTACATGATCACTGTGTTGTTGACCACAGGACTTGCAGTAAATAATAAATTTTAAACTGATAGATATTTCAAATGACCTACATAGCACTGTTCTGGGTAAGAAGCTCCCTTTAGTTTACACAAGTTACATTGAACCTTAAACTTCAGCAGAGTTGTGATATGAGGGCATGCAATGAAGGCACAGGACCATGAGCAATTCAGTCATTGCTAATTGACTGTGCCTATCATTCACAGTCTTCCAGTTTACTAATTTGTAAGTGAACTTAATGTTGGCTGCTGTTTCCAGAATATGTTTTTCGTGCTATTTTGCTGGTTTTTTGTTGTGCTTGTCAGTACTTTGCAAATATTCAGTTTGAAAAGTATACTTTGGAATTGAATTATTATTTGCAGGTAAATGTAAGTCAGTTTTTTTTTTCACATCTCCCATCTGCAATTTTGGCTGCAACCACTTTAAATAGCGTGAGGTATATTATTTGTCCAAAGCATTCATTTCATGTAACTCAACCAAGCTTTCTTTCCACTGAGCCTGATTTCCCATTTACATGGTCTCACATGTACTGAGAACCCAGGAATGGACACTTGGAGCAGATACAAGTTAAATCCAACACCTAAGCACTAGGCGAAGAGAAATCTTAAACTCTCATCATTTTGAACATTGATATTGACAGTGGCAATGTCTGAGGCAAAGTCATTTGGAGACCTTTTACTTTAAACACATTCAAGGAACTGGTTGAACAAGACCAAAATCGTGTTATCCCATTGTCTACAAAATAGATCCACACAGTACATATTTAATCTTGGATTTGTAAGTTGAACAAGAATTTGCTGGAAGTGTGATCTGGTACAGGGGACGAATAAATTATTTTTTACCACTTACATTAAAGCAAAACATACCCTACTTCTCCCATAAAACTTCTAGTTTTTTAATTCCATTTATTGCACATCATTTTTGTTATTTTGAAAGAGCCATAGCTCATTAGCAAGTTATTTATGATTCCTTTTGGTTAATCAGGAATTACAGCGGACGAAACTCGATTAATCAAGCTTTACACAAGTTTTCAAGGACAAAACATTGCTTTGATTGCGAATTATTCAACCCTTTTCTACGTAGGTTCTACTTCTCAGCTCTCTTATCGTCGAACGAAAACATAATATCTGTCAACAACAATGTTGTTGGCCAGCGATACACTTCACACACAAGTCGAGATATCTAAGAAGGATAGTGTCGAAGGTAGGTTCAATTCCGGCAAGTTAAGATCGAATTCGAAGAGACCAGAAACGGAAATAATTTATCTTTCAACCGTAAAGATTCGACGAACCGTGAAGCTTCGATTCCTAAAATCATCTGTTTAGCACTGAAAATGGTGGCTTTGTAAATCGACCAGAAGTCATCTACAGCTATTACTTGGCGTGCGGAACATTTCATGTGGATGTCATTCCAGATTTCTTTCAGCATCTGATGCGAGCGAACCTCGTATAAGTTATATTTCCACATCACCATCAGCGCGCGGTGGATGTTTGCAGTTCAGCGATCAGATGAAAATGAGCTTCAGGGAAAATTTCTCCCAGCATGCTTTGCGAGTCGTGTCGAACACCGCCTGGGGTGAGTGGGTGAGTGAGTGAGAGAGCGAGTGAGTGACTGAGTGAGAGAGTGAGTGAGAGATGTATGTATGTCACACCAATCAGATTGAATCTACGATGAACAGCCAATCAAATTTCTTGTTGTAAAGGTAAATGGTACGTGAGAAACACAAGGTATGTATAAACACAAGGACTTTGGTAATTGAAAAATAAAGAGTGACGTGTACGTTGCCGGTTTGTGATTTTTAGTCCGGTTTGGAGGGGAGTGTGACAGTTACATACGTACATTGGGTTGTTTTAGAGTGCATAATTTTCAGTGTAATGGTGGCTAGTTATGAACGAGATGAGTCTTGAGTTTTGAAGCAGTTCATGAGTAGTAGGCAAATGGCACGAGATATTTTTATTTTTAATTACAAAGGGTAACTTGATACTTTTGTTTTTCACAAGGAGTTAATTCAATTAGAGGTCACGAATAGTCGGTTCTAGTTCTTAGGACATGTTTTAGAGGAGACGAGACTATTTAGATTTGAAGCAGTTCTAACGTTTACAATAGTAAGTGCAGGTAACGATTGCTTTGTTCTTATTGCATGCAAATATAACGAGATATTTTTATTTTTTAGTTACAATGGGTAATTTGACACTCTTGTTTTTCACAAGGTAGTAAATTCAATTAGAGCTGACGAATCGTCGCGACTTGTTCCCACGAGATGTTTGCTATTTTTAGTTACAAATGGTAACTCGACACTTGTTTTTCATATGGGAGTAAATTCAATTAGAGCTTACAAGTTATCGGCTATTGTTCCCAGGATATTAAACAAAAAAGAAGCTTTCCTTTCTAGAGTGTTTTTACGTCTCTGCAGTAGCAGTTTAATATTTTATTTGATGGGCATTTTATGACATTCTTTTCAGTCCGATATTTTTAAAGGTAAAAAGTATGAAAACTGTTCAAATGTTTTTTGAAGACTGTGTGGCACCAGGTTAAAGTGCAATTTAATTAAATCAGACTTTCAACGTGTCAGACAGGTTTTCTCCTCTTTCTTTAAATTTTTGGTGAAGTAGTGTTGTTGCGTTGTGTTGTGAAAAAAGGGTAAACTTACTACTCGTATAAAATGTGAAAAGTTCTCTTAACTTGAGTATTGTCCTTGGGGGCTGGAAGGGCTCCCGAGGGGGTACTCCCAGAAAAATTGGTTGGGGGTGTGCGGCCCGCTTCCCAAAACCCTTACCCTATTTACGACCTGACCCTCAAATCAAAACCCTGTTTCAGACCTGCGTTATAATTAGCTCCCTAGTTCAAACCAATGTTAAATTACCGTAAACATATAAATTTGTGAAGGGCTTTTGTTGATTTTCTCTTCGATAATGATGAAAAAGTGGCTTCTTCTTAAGGGGGTATGGTACCCTAAAATATGGCGATTTTCATGAAAAATTCAATTTCTTGGAAATACAAGACTTAAGACCCTTGAGGACTTGTCAAAAACATTTTGAAACGATCTTGCCGAATTTCCTTCCAGATGAGTGTGAAATTTAAGGAAAGTACACAGTGGTATAAGTTTTTTCACGTGGCAACGGCCATAGCAACGACTGTTTACTATAAGAACGTGACCAAAAATATAGATTATTTTTAACTTATATGAACGAAACTATTTAGAAAAAACTTTTAAGACATGCACAACTCGATTGGTATAATTATTTGTGAAAAGCTTTGCCTCGAATTGCCATCACAGGCTCATTCATTTCCCTTATGACAAGGAATATTTCCCACAACTGCGGTAACTTTTTACAAAATAGGACAAACATTGCACCCCCTCCCCCGAGATCCAATCTGTACCCCCCCACTATTTGTGGCTCGTTAAATGCTTGATACTTCGTGTAAGAAACTTAAAGTGCATTTTTCTCAAAAGTTTACTTTTGTACCGACTGACTTCGCGCCAACATTTCTACTTTGCAAGGTTTTTAAGTAGAATTTCTGAAACTTGGGCTCATCAAAGACCAATAGTGTCGTGATGATATAAACCAAAAAAATCGTAACATTTTAAGGTCTGTCACGTGACATGAGATGATTTGTCCACTCGGTGTGGTAAAAAATAAGGTTATTTCCAAATAAAGCTGTAAAAAGCACTGAAAATAAGAGTTAACTGTCAAAACTTAGGTTCATATCACAGAACAAAACAGAAACTTACATGATAGGCTTATTTGACAGTCAATTCTTGTTTTGTAAAAGAACAGGAAGTGTTGGCGTCAATACTATAAAACACTCTTCAAAAGGCTGTGGCTGGTTTCCATAGCAACCATTTTGAGTAAAACTCTAGAAATTTGATTTCTCTTCTTGAGTGCAATGGCACACAATTGATCTTTCTTCACCATATTTAAACAAACTTTTTGGTCCATATTGAGGGTACCATACCACCTTAAAGCATACCCATATCAAGGCTAGAGTGCAAAAACCGTGCCCTATTTATGACCAAAATGGCCAAAATCAGCTAAAATCGATACCCTATTTATGACCAAAACGGTTGAAAAACCATACCCTTCGGGGCCGCACAGACCTATATAGCCCATATAAGGGAGTCCCCCCCCCCCGGGGGAAGGGCTACGTGATCGGTTAGTGAGGGAGTTATGCATGTGCGCGTGTCAGACCAATCACAGTGTGGGTTGTATCAAAGAACGAATAAAATTGCCTGTTAGAAAATAAGATGGCATCTACATTAATCTGGAGACGTGCCAGATTACTGTAATTTGTTCAGTCAAACATTTTATGGCTTAGGGCCTGTTCGCACTACGCGAAATTTTGTTTGATTTGCCAAAAAATCTGTCAACACGCAGCCATTTCTAGTGCGAACGATTTTTTGAACCCACCAAAATTTTTGCAAGCGCAACGAAACTTCAAAGATTCCGTCGACTAGCTTTGGAGGCTGTAAAAATTTTGTCAGGCGAGAAAATCCTTTGTTCCTTGACATCCATCCGTCATTGGGTCATCAAATTTCGCAACATATGGATTACGAAGCGAACGTGACCGTATGACTTCCCGCCATTTTAATTGAGCTAGATGCATCCGCACAGAAGCAACATCGATCCATGGTACTTCAATTATTATGGCTCGCAATGCTACCAAGATCAAGATCAGGGTAATCAAAGTTATTACGATTCCCAAATCGCTACGCAACAGCAGTACTTCTTACAGTTTCCATCGCAGCCAACTAGAGAGGATTCACAATGCATCCACATCCGCTGAACACAGCATTCACATCCGTAACATCCACTGAAGATCAGACGACTGCTGCAGCTACTGGAAGCACAGAAAACACGAAAAAGGGAACAAAGAGAAAAAACGCCAAGTATGAAACCTTCCCCTTTAAGACATGTCACGACATCTTGATGGTAAATTGATCAAATTACTAACTGACATCCGTCACTTAAAAAAAAATTTCGCATCTTCATGTGCGAACAGGATTACGAAAACAAAAAATTGGTGATTACAAAATTTTCATTTTTTTTGCAAACGCTAAACTCAAATTTTCGTCTTAGTGCGAACAGGGCCTTACTATTTAGTTATCTTACCATTACCGATGTAACATCGTATGTACATCATAAACTCCCAGTTTCTTTCTTGCATCGCAACCAAAAATACTTGTCAAATCAACCAAATCAGTACTGTAAACAGTTCCATGAATGCTCCTATCTCCGAGACTTATAGTTCACAAAAAAATAACTCTTGCACGCCTTGCGTGCCTATGTTTTCGGGTTTGTGGCTACGGGTTTTTTCGATGTCGTTGGTTACTTGAGGGGAAACGACGGCCGACGGCATCGAAAAAAATCCACAGTAGTAGTTGAAGCATTAGAAGCAGCTACTAGTAGACCACGATCAGCCCGTCTTTTAGTGTCTAGGTCTGTCAACATTTACTTGGTACGGGATGAGAAAAGACGGCAAAGGAAGAATTGAAGCGTGAAATCTGGCAAAGAGCTCTCCCATTCTGTAGTCTACGCATAGCTGTTAAGCCAAAATCTCCATAAAGTAGTTCAGAAATAGCAAAAATCCTGGACACTAACTGAAAATTTGCGCTTTTTCAAAAGTTAGGAAGTACACATCTGACACACCTTCGGACACCGTTTCCGCCAATCAAGTGTTCGATTCACACCTGGGACACTTCATGAAGCCTTTCGTGACTGATCTTTACGTGCAAAGGGATGTCACGCTTTTTCTAAAGAAGCAGATTAAGTGAAATTTTTGCAATAAGGCAAAGAGATTTGCTCGTCATATACATGTACTGTATTTAATATGCTTTTGCCTATTACGCCTCTGTTAGTTCTGGTCGCACCACCGGCTACCGTGACTGCAACCAAACATAAAACAGGACAATCTCACATTGATCTCATTCACAGACAGCTGTACAGAGGGTCATTCATGACGCAACGTGTGTACGTGGCAGCGAATTTGAGACATTAAGTTCTCAAGGAACATTGAAGACTCTTTGTAAGTCATTTCTGCCCTTGTCTTCAAACTACAAGCGTCAGGGTTACAGCGTCCTGGTCAAGATGATTCTCTTCGTTTTAGCTGTGTGTGCCATTAACGCGCTTGTCGTACATGTTAGCGCAGATTCCGATACTATGGTAACCAGCAAGGCATATCTCGACATCAGTATCGGCAAGGAACCCAAAGGAAGAATTGTCATAGGGCTGTTTGGGAACACGGTCCCTAAAACCGTCAAGAACTTTAAGGCTCTGGCTTCACATGAGGTACGTATTGTAAAACTGTTACACATACTGAATTTATTTTCATGCATATGTATTTTGTTACATCTTTTGTTGACTACTCTTATCACCCCAGACCCGTTCCTCTTTCATAATACATTTGTTATCGCTCTCACTGTTTAAAGTACACTCTTAATGACTTGCGAGAAGAAACTCGTTTTCATATTGTTTTGACCGGAGTTACACGTGGTGCTCGTTCTAAAGAGCGGGCTGTGTTAGCAGGCAGTTGACTAGTTATCGGTCGTTATCCACGCTCTCCCAAGAACACTCCCGCGCTCTTCGTGTCGGTGATTGTGACATAGTGCACTCTTTTTATAGCAGCGACGTCCCACTAGAGGTTTTTCTTGTCCGAGACTTCTTTGATTTACACTCATGATGAGTAGATATTTACAGTTCTAACCCTCAGAGGAGTCGAAACCCGATCGTTGCGAGAATCATTCCCACCGAATTTTTTAAATACGAATACCAAAGTCTTTGCAAATACCAAAGCCTTTACAAATACCGAAACTCAATATATAGGCTAATAACCTCAAGCTCCCTAAGAGGCTAACTACAAGCTCTTTAGGCTAACTTAGGCTAACCGTAGTGAAATTTAGGCCATCCAGAGGACTTATGGACTATAAACCGAAGTGCCAGTAGTCTTTGTCATCCGAGCGTTACATGTGCTAGCCAGATACACTCAGTATGTGGAGTGTCCAGTTTCACATAAGAGTCACATAACGAAGCAGTGTCACAGAATGCACACAGCGTAACACGACCCTTGCCTAGTTCCTAGGCCTCAATATTTCTCCGAGGTCAGTCGGTTCGGGTCATGGAGAAAGCCGTGCGTCACATAACCTACTTACCCGCCGCACGCTTGCTGTTCATTTCAGACACGGCGGGGGAGGGGGTGGGGGTACTCACTTGTATGGGTCATTAGGTATGGGCGGTCCCAAAGGGTATGGTTTTTCAGCCGTAGGGTATGGTTTTTGCACTCAAGTCTTAAACTGGGTATGTTTTTTTTTAGAAGAAGCTTCTTTTTCATCATTATCGATAAGGCCAACAACAAAAGTCATTCATAAAGGGCAACTGCGCCAGCCGCACCGGTCATAAGTAGGGTATCACATTTTTGGTCAAGTCATAAATAGGGTAGTGAAAATCGCAAATTTTGGCCAGAAATAGGGTTATGGTTTTAGGAAGGGGGCCGCACACCCCAACATAATTTTTCTGGGAGTACCCCCCCTCCGGATTTTAGATAAGCTGAGTATTCTTTTTCTTTCCCCCTTTAGCTTGGTTATGGTTACAAAGGCGCTATTTTCCATCGTGTGATCAAGGATTTCATGATACAAGGTTTGTCCTCTTTAGTATTCGCTGAAAATAGAGATTGGTGTTGGTGGGGAGGTGGGGGGCGGGGGGGGGGGAGGGGAGAGGGACGCATTCAAGGGCGCGGTGGAAGAAGAGAAGAGAGAAAGGCCCAACCCGTTTTCTCCGCCTTTCTCACTGCTCTAGCTCGCACGCTCTCTTTTCCTTTCTGGTTCAATTATTGTTTTCAGTTTTCTGAGTTCTGATATTGTCATGATAACAACGTTCTTCAAGAACCAGCCAAACGTCACTATAAAAAAGCCTGGGTAAACAGAACCTTTTTACATTGAGTTGTGATGCGTATGCAGAGAGCCAGCCAATCTGTATCCAATTTAAATTATACAGTTTATTAACAATTATATTTAATTAACTCGAGATTTCATGAAATGATACGAAGCGAACGTCGAATCAACTACCAGCTTAGGGAAATTGAGAGCCAATAATCTAATTGCTTTACATGTAGAAGAACACAACGAAACCTCCTTCATATAATGATTTCCAATTTTTTCTCTACAACATTTACATCAAACTTTTAGCGAAATCGTGCGCGGAATGAATTTTCTGTTTGAAACTTACAGCTCAGAACTGTGCACTCATCAGTTCATTCAACAATTTTGAGGTTTTTTCTTTTTAAAAAAAGTCGCTTACCGGTGAATGTCCTTCTATTTTTCTCGGGAATTGAATATTCAGTATAATACTTCTGAATCTTCTTCCATGGTATAAACGAGAATACGACACATTTTGTAGACGATCTCCAGCCATTGCCGAACACACATCGTTTATAGTGTTGTTTAGTGGACGATTGCTCAGCCAATCAGATTGCAGCATTTTCGGTCGTCTAATCGACAATTTATCGAATGAGGAAGATAGAAATACAAGTAACCCTACAGGTCACTGGATTTGACGAAGCGCCCTAAAATGTATATACGATACAGGTTTTATTGTTTAAGATCTGAAAAATGGTAAATCACATATGTATATATACAAATGTACCTTAATTACCTATCAAAATTTCGAATAGCTTCGGGGGTTTTCTCCATATCTTGTTGTCATGCACGCAATGACTTTTCACGCATCGGTTCGTTACTCTTGCAGAGTAACGACAGTAACGCAAAATTTAACGATATCAAACTCGAAATGGTCGAATGACTTACTTGGCTTACCTGATATTAAAATACGCAACTAAGGCCCTTCACTGCGCGACGGAGCAAAACGACCTTCCTTGGACCACCTTCTTTGTTTGAATGTTAGTTGAGAGACCTGACTAATCTACCTCCCACGGAAATTTTTTACAGATTAGTATTAACGCACATCTCTGTTTTGGAATACTACGGTTGCTACGGTAACCCAGGTAAGCCTTTTGGCAACAAAATGAATGTCTATTATTTAATGTTAATGACGAAATTATTTCATAGATCCTAGTTTTGGCCTTTACTGATGCACTGCCTTTACTTTTGTTCTGGTTGTAATAGGAGGAGACTTCAGTGCAAATGGTGATGGATCTGGATGTAAGTAGAAACAACAATGATCAAAGTTTGTATATAATAAATACTTGTCTTAACCACCGCAATAAATCAGATTCTATAGATCTCGTCATGTGTTAGTCTCCTTCGCAGCTGTTTTTTGGGATGTCACGCAACGCTCCCCCAAAGAAACGACTGCTCACATCCGAACCACATTCTTTTCCTTTTGTGTTTGTGGTTTGTTTGCGCTCTGTTGAACAGACCGATCACATAATAGCAAAGTGTAAATGACGTGAGCTTTCGCGCGAAAAGGGCTGCTGCGCGAACACGCGAGGGATCTCCGGCTTTTGTTTCACGCCGCACTTCGCCAAAAATAGACGTTGTTCGTAGGCTACGATCATGACGGACGAAAGGAAAATGCAAATGAAAGCCCTAAGTACAAGTGCTTCATGTGCTCATCGCTATGTTCAGCTAATGAGAGAATATATATTTTCTGGAAATGTCAAATTGTAAGCGTCAATCAAGGACTAAACGCTTCCTACAGATTGAAATCAGGAGGAAAGAGCGGCATTCAGAACTCGCTGTCAACAAATCGAGCGAAGCTACTTGATTTCCCGGTTCCTTTATTAAGTTAAAATAGAAATCTTCCTTCTCGACAATAATTTTTTGAGTTGAAAGCTTCTAATAATTAGCTTGAACTTTGAAGAGTCTTCAGCTACATAGAAAGCTAGTTCAAGCGTCGCCGGTATTTTTCGGCGTCCCTAAACAAAAGCCGGAAATCTGTATGTTCATTTGCGGCATCTCCCACGACGGGATACAAAGATAAAAACATTCTCTGATTGGACAAGTTTCAAAGGGCGAATTTGAAGCGAAAACGTTCTTGAAAATGGAACGGAAGCGGTGAATGGTTAATTTCGTGAAAGGAATATGTGAGCAGCCGTTTCTTTGGCGGGGGGGGGGGGGGGGGGGGGAGAGGGAGCGTTGCGTGACATCCCAAAAAACGGCTGCGGAGGAGACTAGTCATGGTCAGTCATATGTATACCTTTCTGGAAATATCGCAGTCAGTCTGCTTTATGAGGCCTCATTAGGGGTCATCAGGACACTGGATATTTGGTAAAAGTAACGGAATACGGGATACTTACAAAAGAGATTCCAGGATATTGCTCAACAATGTTGTCTTTTTGCCAGAGAAATAATGAAACGGGTTCACTAATCAATAGAGACATTGTAGAAATTGAGGTAAAGACTTTCAAATGCATGTTCTGGTATTTTGCTGTCAAATCGTGAACCATCAGTTTACCAAATACTATGAGCACTAATCAAAGCATGGGCGGATCCAAAATTTTTCAAAGGCGGGTGGCTGCTTCCTCGGGGTTGCTGAATTAATGGAGCATGTTCCCAATTGTTGCAATTTGAAAACTGGAACGTAATTGAAAACCATTTCACTAGAAATACTAGCAATGCTACAAAGTAGAAATTACAATGACGTACCTGTCCAGAGAGTTTGCCTTTATTTCTGCAATAATATTCACAACCTTTTTCAATTTTTTTATGTTTTGCTTCTCCAAAATGGGGGTGGCTAGCCACCCAATTCAACTCCCCCCCCTCCTAAATCCGCCCCTGCAAAGACCCGCTTAATTAAGTCGTCAAAGAAAACGTCATTTTAATCGTAGTCAAAACTACTGATGTGTCTCCGTTTGTCAGTTCATATGAACTTTTTTTCCAGATTATAGGAGCAATTAATAGCTATAAAAACAGGCTATACAGACATCGGGGAGAAAATTTGTCGATGGGCTTTCTATACTGAAAACTTAAAAACACCTTAAAATAAGCTGGTTTGAGAGCTAGCGCCCTTGGTGTGAAAATAATTATCGGGAAATACTGGAACAGAGCCCCTCGGGAGCAGACAGCACATCGCGTCGGCACACAGGATCAGAACTTTGGAGACTAAATGTGACGTAAAATAACGATTTGTGCTATGTTGTCATTTCAGCCAAGAGTATCTATGGCAAGTACTTTGATGACGAGAATTTTATCCTGAAGCATTATGGGCCAGGCTGGGTGTGCATGGCAAACGCTGGAAAGGACACGAACGGCTCACAGTTTTACATTACAACTACCAAGACTTCATGGCTGGATGGCAAGCACACCTGTTTTGGAAAGATTTTGGAAGGAATGGTAAGTTTAAGCGTTTTAGTTTACCTTGTATCAATTTATTAATATCACTTGGTATATAAACGTCAAAAACACAGCTATCGATCCTCGAGGCTCGTTTTGCAAATACAGGCTATCAGTGAGCCAGGCTTACAGTCGTTTTGGCTTGCCTCAGATGAAGCTATCAGTAGGTGTTGCTGTTGCTGGTCTGGCAACACGTATAGTCGTTCTAGTTGTAAGTGCTTGGGTTAGCTTGTGTAGGAAAAGTGGCGCCGATAATTTTCCAGGAGCTTCGAAGAAGCTGTGGAAACGATGAGAATCTCTCGATAAGAACGCAAAACTTCCGTTTTAGTAGCAGCAGTGTCTTGGAGTGCTATATAAAGAAATCGGTCGCACACTTGACCCTTTTCACCTTGTGTTCTTCTCCATGTCATTACGGTTGTGCTGGACGTACGTTGAGATCTATTATGATCGATAATTATTATCCCTCGTTCTTTCTTTACAGAAAATCGTCAACGACATTGAAGGACTAGAGACTGACAAAAATGACCGCCCTAAACAATTGGTAGTTATCACTGATTCTGGTCTCGTGCAAGGTGTTCACTGGTCGTATGAAGTTCCTAAGACCGGCGTTTATGTTTAGTGCTCCTCTGTTATAACTTTCCTTAAAAACTGCAGAGTTTTATCCTATACCTAGCTGACTGCTTAACGAAAAAGTTGGATGTCATACAAGTTTTAAGATAAAAGACCTTGGTATTGAAACCCTGGTTTTACTTTGCCGTATTCCTTTGTATTCCAATGCTCTGTGTCTGAAGTAATAAATAAAAGAACATCCTGTACAAGTTACTCTCTGAATGATCTTTTCCACGTTACTCTTTATCGGCAGGGAGTTGACAACAACGTATTCCGTTGGGGTTTCAGGAGAACAAACTCTTTTGTCTGAAGGCAAAAAAATTGCCAAGAATCGGAAGAATTGAAAACGTCGCTGAGCAACCATAAAAATTCATCACATGGTATTGTTCAAAAAGTTTTTATTAGAGTTGACGGCCGCTCGTACTTTAAACTACACTGCATACATCTGCCCAGGTTATTTCGAAGCGAAAGATGTAAACTTTCACAGATATTCTCTCAGCAACAGTTTGTACGACATGACAATTTAGTTGATATATTTGATATATTTGTTTCCTTCATCTAAAGTGGCGTGCCTGTGAATAGTTAGGCGTAGCTAAGCGCATTGACCACTATAAACAACAACATTTGAACATTTTTGAACATTTTGAGGACGCAAGAACGCTAAATATTAGAGAGCTTAATATTAGAGTGGTCTGCGATTATTGATTTAGATCAGAATCTTGTAGTAGGAAGGTCTAAACAATAACGTACAGGCTCCAATTTTGATTAACAGTAGACACACCGAGGTTCACCCCATGGTTTTTCATGCCACAATTGTCATGTCACGTTTTCCTGCGTTTTGAATTTGCAGGACTTTATGAAATGATTACACGCATGAGCGACATTACTCCCCTTTCCAATATCACCCTAGAGCCTGCGCGCTTTTGGCCAGCAGTTACCTAACGCGTGACGTTCTGGAGGAAATCCAGGAGGAGTCAAACAACAAAACCAGAAATGATCCTTGTTCTGGTTGGACTGTGCCCATGCGTTCAAGATCAATAACGGTTTCTGAACATGCGTAGAGAGAGTAACCGCTGTGACTAATTGTCTCACCTTCCTATTTTTCCCAGAGGCCTCGATTTCTTGGCGCTAACCAGAGAGATCGCGGTCTGAGCTTGTCCCCTTTGTTGAGATGTCGTTGAGATGTTTATTGAAAGGATGAAGCTTTCACCGCTGTCAGGTTGAAGGGAAGTCTCCGAGCTCGAGATAAAAACTACCTGCTGTCCCTGTTGTCAACAAAAGATCTGTTGTTAATACTTGTTGTACTTTACCTGAAAAGTCGCCCATTGTAAACAATAAAACCTTGACATAATCAACAGGCTCTGTCACACGAGGCATTAAGAATTAATACCTTTCACTTTCATCTCTGACTCCATAAAGTTTCCTTCTCAGAGTGAAAGAACGCTTTAGTTAGTAGTTAGCTTTTTAACCATGATTTTGCGAGCTTTATTACTTTGGGTGCTTTTGGATTTTCTCTTGGTGAATGCGGATACGGACGCGACTGTAACTCGTAAAGTGCTTTTCGATGTTTCTGTTGGTGGACAGCCGATCGGTAAGATTGTGTTGGGTTTGTTTGGCAACACAGCTCCCAAAACCGTCACCAACTTTGTATCACTCGCAGGAAATGAGGTTAGTTTGCTAGAAATCTGTTTACAGAAAAATCCTAAGTTTGAAATTTTTCCCATTATACATTATATACTAGCCTATCCTTTGTTTTCCACTGACTCATAAATAGTATGAATAGATTGATGGCAACTGGTTAAATCAAAGAGTTTGCATCGGCGAACACAAATGCTAGTTGTCGTGAGCAAAAAGTTAAGCTTGGAAATTAGTTACTCCCATGCAAACCAATTGGAGTTTGTTTTAATTTCAGAAACCAAGAGTAGATATCCTCTCCTGCAGAAAAACTTTTATTATTTGTGACTACGGGAGACTTACCTTGAACAAAAAAATTGTAATCTGTTCTGCAAACAACTTGTGGCCATCAAAACGGACAGAGCTATGTAAATCCAGTTATCGACAGCGTCTTGTTAATTTTGAACTCACAAACATATACCACGCATTTTTCATGCCATTTAACTAGCCATAGATGAACAATTTTCCCTGGCACAGTTTACATTCCAGAGGTTTATAATCACAGTTAAAAATTAACTTTCTCGTTAACTTATCTTTCAGTATGGCTACGGTTACAAAGGCAGCACTTTTCACCGAGTAATTAAAAACTTTATGATTCAAGGTTTGTTGAAAGTCAGTAGGCTAACTAAATTAAAGCTAGCTCAGTAAATCCACTCCACATGCGTAACATGTGTGTCTTACAAGTAAAGAGAATGCTACCGAGCAAAGCACCTCTACCCCTCTCAACTCAACCCCTTTTCCCGCCTTTCAGATGCGCAAACCGAAGCAATTTATCATTCATGCATTAGGAAAAAATTGTTTTTGAAGTTATATATCACACACTAAAGTTTACTGTTACTTTTTGTTCTCAGTTTCCCAGTGCTATTGCTATTCGTACCAGTTGAGTTAATATATAATTTAAAATAAACTTGTTACGGTTATTAAGTCGGCGTCCCGGGAGGAGGAGGGGGAGGGGGGGTTGGGGGTACTCCCTATAACGGCCTATATGGGGAGGCTTCGCCCGAAAGGGGTACCTTTTTCAGGCTTCTGGTATATGAAAGGTGGGGGATTTCACAAGTTGAGGTGTATGAAAGGGTAAAGAAATCTGTCATTTAGGTATTTAAAAGGGATATTAATTAAAATATTTCGAACAGGCACTCCTTGCAGCCTTATCATTTAATTTATTAAGCACTTCATTTCAAGGGTTTAGAAAGGGGGTGCAGTGTTCTTAAGAAGGTATGTGAAAGGCGTACCTTTTTCAATGAAAGGTATAAGAAAGGGGTACCTGTTCTGACAAAATGGTATACAAAAGCGTAAGGGGTTGGACCTCTAGGCGGAGCCTCCCCGTATAAAACTTTGTAGAGCGCCCCCGGGAGGTAGGTCGGCGTCCCCTCTTCTGTTGAGGTGGAATGATCGAATATATTTATTATTATTCAGTATTCTGATCCGGCAAGAGAACAAAAATAGCGAATTCCTTTAAAACAATGAAAAACTATGGAGTATTAAAGGTTTTCTGTAATAAAAAGTTCTAGGTGTTGCGCGAATAATTTGGTGACTTCTGTGACCGGCGCACGTGCTTTATCGAGTTAAAATGCACACAACCAACGTCATGAGTTTGAGTGAGCGTGATTTCCTTGGTGGGAGAGAAATAGTCAACGACTTCCTCGCGCATTGTTGTTTATGTTAGTAACTCAACAATGCACTAGGGCTCATCGAATTTGCATATCTTACAGCACTGATCGCAGTCTTCACGCCCAAATAAAAGCCCGTACATGTTATCCGATAAAAATGGGCATGCCAAACAGTAAATTGGTGACACCATGCTCCTATTGCCTCCATTTATTTACATAATCAGTGAAGAAAACGGTCATCACTCTACAAAAATATATATATATATATATTTAATAAGAAAGGAAAAGAAAGGCGGCGTTCTTAACAGCGATGGCGTATGTTGCGTAGATACGTCAATGGTTACTATTTGATTTGAGAGATGCGCTATTGTATCAACAGAGGGAGACAAGAGGCGGCGTCTAAGGGCTGGTTTTGGTCCTCGTGCACTGTTTGCCATTCGTCTTCTTTAAAGTTCACCACCTTATAATGTATCTTTTGCAGGGGGGGATTTCACCAAGGGCGATGGCACTGGTGGTAGGTATCTGCTTCAGCCGTTTATTAGTTTGTTGTTGGTGTGGGTCAGTCCTTACATGACGTTAACCAGGCAGGAAGCTATGGGTGATTTATTATCTGATTACCTGTAGCTCGAAGCTTAGTGCCGTGCATTGACAACAATAATCATGCAGTTTTGTAAAACGATTTATATCAGCAGAATGCAGGATGTTTGCCACATGAACCAAGTCTAATGGCCTTACCCCCCATAAGTCTCTGTAGCTCAGTGGTTGAACATCTGGACTGGTTACCAGAAGGTCCTAGCTGGAGCTGGGGAGAACCCGGAATTCTTTTTTCGAGTTTGCCTGTGTTACGGACAAAAATCATCTCACGATATATATTGTAGGTTAATTACCGTCAGGCAATTACCTAAGACGTTGTTTATTTTTTTCGCCAGGGTATAGTATATACGGGGACAACTTTGAAGATGAAAACTTCGTTCTGAAGCATTACGGCCCTGGCTGGCTGTGCATGGCGAACGCAGGCAAAAATACAAACGGATCACAGTTTTATATCACTACTATAAAAACGCCTTGGTTAGATGATAGCCATACTTGCTTTGGAAAGGTCTTGGAAGGAATGGTGAATATTTTCGATTTCACTTATTAAAATTTAAAATAAAAAAACTAACACTTCCAAATTCCAATTCCACCTGGATACAGGACCCGCATGAAAACCAGCAAAGGCTGATGAATGTTTCTCTCTAAATATCGTAATTTATTTATTGTATTATTTAAATAGAGCCATTTTGGGCTGTAAAATAAACTAAACTACACAAAAGAAGACTGGTTTTCTTTCGAGAGCCCAGCACGAATGAAATTGGTTGAAAGGAAGTCACTGTCCAGCTAATTTGATAAAGTTTTTGCGGCTCTTAATTCAAGAGTTAATGTTTTATTTTGAGAGGCATGATAGCGTGCTGTCATTGGGAGGGGATCAATTATTGTAGTCCTTTTCAAGGAAGACCCATATTAACGCAAGGAAGAATTGTTTTTTCTTATTGGCCTTGATTTCATTCTGTGGAGCACTATCCCTCCGTTCTTCGCATGCTTTTCGATCCACTCATTGTGGTGCATTATATCAAGTTAACAGGGAATTGTCATTATATCATGTAACTGTTTTCAGTCCTCCCCCCAAAACAGAGTTCGACATTATTACATTAGTTTCCTTGTATTGTGGGCCGTATAAAGATTTCCTGGCTGTGGGACGTAACCCGAGTCTGATTAGTTTTTTAGAACAAATTTTCGGGAGTGAAATAGCGAAGTATATCGAGAAATGAGACTAACGCCTTGCTATTATTACCAGAAAAATGAACAGTTGTTTATGCTTAACAACCCACGTCCTTTTCTCACAGGATGTAGTAAAGAAGATCGAAAATGTTCAAACGGGCAGTGCAGACAGGCCAGTGCAGAAAGTGGAGATCACTCAGAGTGGAGTCATAGAAGTGCCAGAGCCTTTTGAAGTAGCAAAAGATGGAGTTGTCGCCTAGAAAATTTTTAATTCACTCTGAACTGTTACAGAATCTTTTTAAAATTAAACCTTTCTTTTCCTTTAAAATTGAGCTGTCGGGACGTATTTTTGACGATTGTACTCCTATTTATTTTGAGGAAAACCCTTAAATTCTGAATAAGACAAGGGAAAACCCGAGATCACGAGAGTGGAATTTGTAACCAGTTATTGTCGATAATAATTTACCAGGAGGTTTCCTGTATTTGTATATTTCTGTTTGTCTTTTATTACATTTCCTTGCTGATGAAACACCCTTAAAATCTATTTAAAACACGGTAAACCCCAAAGCATGCGAGCGAACATTTTAACTAGTATCACGTCCCCGTAGAGAACCGTTGTGCTGCTGTTCACGTGATGTAGACCAACGAATCACCGTAAACTATACCAGTTCGATCAATCTATGATTAGACATTGCAAGCGTGATCTTCCTGTTTCTCTTAGGAAAACAGTAGAAAAAAACAGAAACTTTTTGTTGAGAAGACTAAAGACAAAATCTTGGAGATTTACAACAGCGTCCAACAAACACCATGGCCCACAACATCAAAATGTCACAACTGACGTCGAACTTTTGTTCGTCATTGATTTCTTTAAAAAAGACATATTCTTATTCCACTGAAAGATTCACAAGTGCTTTAAAGACTGAAAATGATTTCGTATTTTTTGCTAATAACAGTTAATTCGAACACCAAGTGACTTCTTTGCCTTGTTTGATGGTGATTGCACTAGGATACCGAAAGCCGCTGACCTCAAGTACTTGTAGGGATATGTCACCTGAGGTCGACAAAATTTCAAACTTTTTTGTTTCTTGGTTCTTTCTGTGGGGTATGTGAAGAAAGGTACATTGTAAAGTACCTGTGGCGAAAGGTGTGTAAAACGGCACTTTGTATGGACAAGGAAGTTTGGGATCAAATGAAAGTGTGGCATTTGGTGCCGAGAAGGACTGGCCCGAAAGAGCAAAAGGAATGTGCCATAACACCATATGAAAGGTGTAGTGCGAAGTGCACCATGGGAGACCATCAAGGCCGTACCCAGTCCCAGAGTAGAGACCGTGAAAATTCCATTGGTCGTTAAGTCCAGAGCGCACGTGATTAATAGCTTTCTTTGCTTGTTGTAAGGCATCTTGGGCATCAAAGCCTGAAATTGAAAATTTATTATCTAAGAATAGAATTGCATAAATTATAGACTCTTTGACTTCCATGAGGTTTGCAAAACAACAACCGAAAGCTGTGACGTGTTGCAATTTGGTAGTGTGTATTTGTTAACAATAATATCCATGATGAATATACATGAAGGAGAACTCCTAATTCACACAGCCTACTCAGTCTTCTCCTCATTGCAGTTTGCGATACAATCACCAACATGAAATACCCAAAGAGAAACATTATCATTGTTATTAGAGGCACGAGCCAACTTGCCCATAAATCAGACAATGCGGCCTCCCTGAACGGGAAGAGCAGCAATTTTAGCCATGAAGCAGATGACACGGTGATCAGTTAAGTAACTTTTCGTGATTTTTGTCAGAAACAAGATCTTATCTTACCTAAATGTATCTGAAGTGTTGTCCAATCAGGACTGCTTCCAATCCATATTGATTCGTGTAACGCCACCCTGTTGTTTAACTGTGCAGTGGAGATATCCTTTGGACACGATCCCACGCTCTTGTTAGTAGGGGGGTCAGTAGCCATCACTCGTAGCCCATATGGGGTGTCGTTGATTTCAAGTTCCTTCATTAAATGAGATCTTAGCCTAAACAGATGGACAAAAATAACAAAGAGCAAAACCAATGCTGACAATTAAAAGTGTTAAGAATTTTCTGAATAGGAAAGTGGTCTGTAATTAGCTCTTATTAACCGAGCTGGAGGTCTGTATGGGAGAATCTTGACCGAGGTCGTGAGTACAGACCGAACGTAGTGAGGTCCGTACACACGACCGAGGTCAAGATTCTCCCATACAGACCGACTTTGCTCGGTTAATAAGATGTTTATCATATGGCAAAGAAGAAAACTTTAATCGTTTAATGTAACTGGTTTGCTGACAGTTTGCTTGCGAACGGCGATGAGCTTAACTTAAACCTGCCGAAATTTGCTCGTCCTCTTTACTTTTTTTTGTCATCAGGCTTTTTGGCACTTCCATAAATGATTGAGAAGAAAATAAAAGAAAATGGAGAACATTTTTGTATTTTTGTTTGCTACTTTTTCAACGCAAAATGAAACCGGTCTAGCCAGATGCCGGTCTAGATGGGAAAATCTAGACCGCGGTCAATATCGATTTCAGCCAATCAAATTCGTGAATTCGGTAGTTCCCAGTCTTTGTGAGACACAGCCATATAATAATAGAGCATATCAGTACCGCATTGAATGTGGTTTCATGGTGTCGTACTGGGTACAGCAGGACAGACCTAAGTTTTTTTTCTGAAAGTGCACCGATTCTCAGGAAGCGAAACACTTCAGACCACGCATGAGATACCGTGGTCACTAACCGTACACGGGGCTTTTCATGAAATTTTTATCAGCTTTCTTTTGGGTTTGCAAACGTATCAGGAACCAGTAAAGACACCTGCAACATATCGGTCTGTAGCTACTTTGACTGAACAATACTTATTCTCCCATTATCAAACCCCAAGCAGCCGATATTTTAGTTGAATGTTATAACAAAAACTCCCAACCTAGACCTTCTAGAATGTATTTATAAACTACAATATTTTTAGCCTAGTCAGGCTGTATTTCGTACAGAATCACTGATGAGCCAAAATCGGCGTTAATTCTTACCTGTTTGGTTCGTCCAAGTGTCCTAACCCCAAAGTATAAGCCCAGACCTGGGCGTATAGTGAATCACTCATGAGCCACGAGGCTGAACCTTTCTGTTTATCCCACCAAGCATGATAGTAACCGTCTTCCTCGCTCCAGAGTTCTTCCGAGATAGTGTATCTCGCAAACTCCATCGCAATTGTAACTTCCTTCCATAAACTGTGGTCATCCATAATGTTACATAACTCCTGTGCGGCACGCAAAGCCAATACATACAGGAAACTGTTGAAGATGTTGTGATCATACAAGTTGAGATCAAGCTGATCGTATGTGCATTGTAGTTTGTAAGGTAAACCAGTGCCTTGTGTTCCCTTGAAAATCATCCAATCGACTGCCTTTACCACATGTGGCCACATGTCTCTCAAGAACTCGCTGTCATTGGTCCACAAGTAAATGTGATACGTTTCTACGACAAACACAGTCGTGACGTCTCCCATTAATCGTTGAATTGCTGGCCCACTATGAAGAAAACAGTCGTTATTATTTTCGAGCGTTCTTATTTTTACGGGAAAGAACTTTCAGCTCTTTTTCGTGGCTAATTGTCAAAGAAGTAGCACTCACTACAGAGAAAATTTTTATTGTTCTGTGCTACAAATTTTAACAATATACTTTTTCTTACTTTAGAAAAAGAGCGTTTTCAATGAGTATTATCAGAAAGCTGTACAGGTGAGGGTATTTTGCGGCAGGGTAGGACTCACCTGTCAATTTTTCTAGTGCGTGAGTAACAACCGGCAGCTAATGTTTCCACAATATGGCCGTCTTTACTCTGATACTTTGCCCAGGCTCGCATCACATTCTTAACCAAGTCAGGATAAAACAGAACATACGGGATCTCCCGCTGAAAGTCGTTATGAACTGAATCCATGTCGATACAGTCTAGAGCCTCGAATTGACGCCATCTTCCATCACGGAGGTAGAGCCCAGTACGCCAGAAACTCAAACCATTTACTAAGACATCCTGCAGCCACTTGGGGAGGGTCTGGACCGAGTCTGTGGTGTTGTTAAGAATCATAGACGAATGCCAGGACGAAATAACTTGTACAGTTGAAGCTAAGTCACGTGACATATGTAATGCGGCTTCCTGGCTGGATTTGAAGATGTTACTGTAGTAATTACCCACATTTTCCACTGCAAAGAAACAGTAGATAATACTAATAACAATAATACCTGTGATATATATACAACTATCAGCAATTCATTAATAATGGTAATAGGACTGAGTGGAGTCCAATTGGGTCTGTAATCATACAAGTGATTGACAAAATCGGACAACCGCGAAGCGGGAGTTCGATTTGTTAATCACGAGTATGATTACAGACTGAATTGGACGACACGATGTGCTGTTACCAATTAATCAAAACTATGACAAAATTCGAGAAACGAACAAACCATCGATTGAGCGCTGAACGATTAAACGTCGTTATGAATGCTTAAAAACACAGCAGTTTACCCAACAAAGTGCACCGCAACAGCGCCCGCAAAATGACGCGTACTGTCCAATTACAAACATGACGCGTGCACTGTCCAATTAATGCTCAAATCGGGCTGCTGATAGCCAATCACGTTCGAGAATTTTGTTATAGTTTTGATTAAAATCAATAGCGTACCTGTGAAATCTCTATTGGGATAAAACCAGCCCAACACCATAGTCAGTGTGTTTTCTTTACCAGGCCTCACAGTAATGTTAACAGATGCAGCGCCATGAAAACCCGCTCCAAACGATTTTTCTGTTGATCTCAGGTACCCATGTTGGCTAAATTGCTTCCACATTTGTCTAAAACTGTTACTGACCATGAATGAAGGGTTGTCTTCCTTGTCAGTTGCAATGGAAGTGTTTCCACTCTGAGGGTACTTTCCAGGTCTGTTAAGCGTCAGCACCGAGTCACAAGCTGTCCACGCGTTTTTCTGACCAGAAATGGTTCCTTGCTGCCACGCATGAGGAGGCACTTGATCGAACAACAAACATGTTTTGTTTTTTACATCTACTTGCCATGACAGGCATTCCAAATCATCTACACACGTTTTAGAGCATGAAGCAGGGTCAGAGTTGCTCACTTTGAAGCTTTTGGTTGGCTTTCCATACCTTTTTGTGTCAGTCTGAATACCTAGCGGTAGGTTTAACATGAATGACACCTTGATAGACTTCTTTGTTGGGTTTTTGATGCGTAACGTAAAAGCAATGGCAGGCGTGGCTGACGTTTTGGAATCACGTGGTTTCAAGGCTGAAAATGCAAAAAGGTCCAGTTTGACGTCACCAAATCGTTTATCTCGTATGGTAAGCTTGGAGACTGGGTATGAGCCAGAATAACCCAAGGACGCAACACCTGTCAAATAGAAAAATCAAAATAGTAGTAACAACAGTACTCTGACTGCCCTGTGCAACGTGACTAACTGAGCTAGCTCGAAAATATAACGATCAACACGATCGTTGTTCATCTTCTTTCTTTTAACGGGGCTAACGTGGCATTCTTATCATGACAGAGTATAATTCAGCTTCAAGTACTATTTCAAGTAAGGACTCATGGCAAGAGTTCCGATCTTAAGTGATAATTTTGTACATGTTGGGTTGCTTCCCCTCACTGAGGTTTTCAAATTTTTATTTCTGTTTCTTGAATAGACGAAAAGATAGCTGTCAAAGATAACAAGAGGGACTGCATGGGGTGCTGGTATCTCACTTATCAGTTCAAATTTTCAGCCCATTTCTCAGTTATCATGTGATGTCAGCTATCAGTGAACCCAAACGCGCCATTTCTCAATTGTCAGTTTAAATATTGACCGTTTCTCAATAGCCTATCAGTTAAATTCCCATACTGAACCTCTGACAAGTTACTCGGCGGAGAAAAAATGTTGATGAACTCTAAGGATAACTCCCACAAAAACTTGTGACGTATCCGTCTTTACGTAATTAAGATAATTACCTGGATATCCCTTGGGAGGGTGGGTGCGCATCAGTAGTGCTGTGTTTGAGGCACCAGTGTGCACACGGACACCGAACACAGCTAGATCCAGAGCCGCTTGATTGAGTTTGGCCGAGCCTGCAGGAGTCTGGTTCTCGATCGTCCACTCGTGGATAGAGCCATCTCCACGGAGCTCAAACGATCCCGTTCCTGAAGACAGGGAAATGAAATAAGCATGTTAAAAAACATGTTAATTCAGCAAAAGTCAACTATTTCATTGTCTCTGAACATACAGTAATTCCTTCTCATGTACGTACACATTCTTCCACAGTTGTCAGTAAGCATGTAGTCATGTTTAAGACAGCCTCATCGAGTGTTCTATCAGTTTCAAGAAATGACTTACCAAGGCCACCCAAGGGAACTGCACTGCGCATACCTCCTGGTGGTGACCGCTGCTTCTTTTGATTTCCTGGGTTTTCAAACAAGTAGCTTCTCAATCCCAATGAATCCCAGCCAAATCGAATAGTTGAAACATTTTCTGGTTCAGAATATAATACGCAGAACTGCTCCCAACCAAACCTTTGATTGGCATGGACAAACGAAGGACCATTACGGAACTGAAGCGTGTCAAGATACGGGTGAAGATCGAGTTTCTGTCCTGTGAATGAAGACAACACCTGGCTCAGTTTCTGTAATGACTGACAGGAGATTCTACGTGGTATTACTTGTCCCATATCAGTAGTTAGTGGTCCCGTTTCATTGCCTAGTTGCCATGCAGATGAAAGCGACTGGGTTTCTATTTAATTTCTTATAATGTTGTTTTCTTTAGGCAGCAGTTATAACCCGTATGCAGCACGCAGTTTACATGGCATGTTATCGACAGGCCATTTCCTTCTTTTGCCTCAGTCAAAACAAGTCTTCGTGTTAAACCATTCATCTGAAAATGTGTTTTACCTGCGCGTTCACTACCATGCAAATCAAACTCATCTTCACGTAAAAACTTTTGTACGAGGACTCGTTTTGATACAATGGCAAAAGGTAACTTGGAAATGGCCTGTCATTAGCTTCCTCGGCGATACTTCTAAATCCCTCTCGCATTTTGTCACAGGTATCCCAAGCTCCTTGGGGGCCGTGAACATTATATATATACATTTACTGATGAAGCTGAAACCCGCTGAAATCGCGTTGAAATGGCCCCAAAACGGCATGGAGACAAATGTAACACACAGAAGAGTCGAAGTAAGTCATTTTTATTCGATTTCTTTTCCATATTTCGAACTATTACATACGATCGTTACATTCCCATGCAAACTCTTATATTTACGCTGTTTGTTCACCGCTTCCAAGGAGCTTAGGATACCTGTGATTTTGTTTCGATGTGTTAAATTTGTTTAGTTTAAGAAAATTGTGCTTCACTATGGAAGATCCTAGTTTGTTCGCATCCATGTTTGCAGAAACGTCACAGGAGCGCATTTGAAATAAAAAGGAGATAAAGGCTGCGAAAACAAATCTGCAATCGGGTCGTGAGCTGCGACTGAACAAATCTGTGTATAGCGAACGCCTCGAACTACGGGCGATTTACGGACAGCGAGTAAGGAAGCCACGGCTCGATGCGAAACTAAAAGCAAAATGTTTGCAGTCTAGCTAGGATGTGAAGCACGAAAGCCGATCAAGGAGACTTGCTTAAATTGATTCGTGACTAGCAGAGTCTCGCTTGATCTTCCAAGAAAAAAAGGAAGACTACTCGCAACGTACTTGACAAAACGTATACCATAATGTTTTTAGAAAAGGTTCTGAACTGTATTTCATAATTAACGAGACAAAATATCACATCTTACCTGCTAACACTGCTCCAACCTGGTAAACAAGGAAAGCTAATACTATCATTTTAGTCGTCCTAACACTGAGATTCCGTGTAGTGGTTCCAACTCCTCACGTTGACAATTGTGATATTTGCTGTGAAACAAGATCAACCTGCCTTTCCAACGACTATCGTCATCAAAGCGTTCAACCAGAAATGGTCCACTTTGGAACCAATAGAAACGTTTATTTCGGCAAACAAAACTCGTCAAGAGCACTTTGTTTTTAAAATATCGTCTTGCTTGTGGTATCCCGACGTTTGAGTACAAAATGAACCGAGGAAATGACCAGCGACCAGAATTTTATCGGTGAAAATGAAAGAAAGATTGTGCTATAGTCATGGACGTTCTGTCAACAGTCCTATCAACGAGATGGTGAAAACTCCGTAACGTGACCAAATCGTCTTGTTGTTCAGGCCTTCCTCTCAAAATTAACTGCGTCGTTTGATGACATTTATATGGAAGTTCGAGTCGAAGTTGTTTTACTCCTTACCGTAGATAAGGGAAGATGAATAATCGTTTAGAAAGTAAATTAGCTCATTACTATGTTAAGTTTGTCTTATGTTAGTCTCGTGATCATCCAACAGTCCCCGGGGATCAGTACGCAGTCAAGGTCATCGCGAATTTGCAGCCCTCGGGAGAAATAATCCCTCGAGTTTGGACTCGAGTTCGAGTTAGACTTCGAGTTAGACTTCGAGTTGGACTTCGAATCGGTTTTCGAGTTGAAGATCGAGTTAGACTTCGAGTGGAAATAAATTTGACAAAAGATAAAGGCGAAGATAGGCAAAGACCAAACAAAAGGAACCAATCAACCAAATTAGCCTTTCCGGCTTTGTAGCCCGGGAGCAGTCAATTGTTTGTTTTTTTTTTCTTTAGGTCACTTCTTCTTTATTATTTATTTATTTTTGGTCATTTCTTCTTCATTATTTATCGTATCTGTTAAAAATCCTCAATTGTGATTGGGGATCCGCGAGCCAAATATCACGTAATCGGCGAGCGATGACGTTGGTGTTCAATTACTGGTATCCACTTTGAACTTTTCCTAATTTGATACCCAGGTGACTCGCTCGTCAATTACGCGCGCTTTAATGGCGTCCTTTGTAATGTCGTTACAGACGTTTACCCTCAAAAGACGTTTTCAATTCCGGAATCTGTTGGATAATATTAACTAGTCATTTACTCGCGCCAGATTACTCCCTGAACTGTACTACACGAAGTCCAGCTACTGTTATTAATCTTCATCGTCATCGTCATAGTCCTCAACATCATGATCATGATCATGATCATGATCATCATGATCATCATCATCATCATCATCGCAATAAAAACATGTAACTTGTATTTTTTTTAATGTATTGAAGAAAGTGCCAACACAAAAGCAATCAAATCGGTACAAGTTTACTTCGAGGCAGATCTTTTAACTCTCTTGTCTGCAAATACCGATGTATTGAGCTCCGAGTCAGATTCATCAGAGTTAAAGAAATAACAAAGACGTCAAATATTAACAACGTCAAATAACAGCCACAATGTTATTTGATGTTGGCGATAGTACATTCCAGTCAGCTGGACCTTATCTTTGGAATGTGTTACTTTCAACAATTCGCAACATAAAGACACTGGACACTTTCAAGACTGCAGTTAAAATTCATTTTTCTTAAATTTAGCCTTCAAATAGATTTTCTTATCTTTTAACTAGTTTAATGACTAGGCAATTACCGCCTTTGATTGCATATAGGCTTGTAGTTTTTAGTAGTTCCTTATGTTCTTACTTGCTTTTAACATAATTTTACTTTGACTTAATTTGTCTTAATTTGACTTAATTTGACTTTATTGTTCTCTTTTATTATGCTATTTTATTATTTGTTTTACTATATGCGTATCTTTAATTTACACTGTCAATTAGTTTTACGTGTTTCCGGTACTACGAAAATCTGCCACATAACACAATGTTAAATTCTCATTGTATCTGAAGAAGGTTGGTTTGGCCAGCCGAAATATCGTATACCTTCAAAAAATCATCCTACGTTGTGTCGGTTTCTGCTTTTATATTCTCCATTTTATATGTTCAGCCGATTAGATCACTATTGTTTTAACGTATACCAGCAGGATCATCGTTCCGGTTGCTCACTGTAATTTCTGACCGCTTTGCCTACCCGTCAAGATGGCAGGTCTGTGCTGTGCCTCTTGGACAGGCGCATAAGCAATAAAGCCAAGTACAGAAAAATAAAATCCCAAAACGGCAATTCTTCCTTCAGTCTCTTCTGAAATACCGTTTTGATCCATGGTGAAAAGAAGACTTACATTGTATCACCACGTGCATCTTTCTGACGATCATTTTTCTCTGGCGATGAAGTTATCTCTATGATTGTTTCCTCGCTGAAAACAGGGGCATGTTTCAGCGTTAATTTTCTAAAATAAATCTTTCAACTGTAAGTCTTCATAAAGTAACTTAAACCTATCTTTCCATTGCCAATTCCACGATGGCCAGCAAGCAGGCTGATGACAGGACCTGAGATCATACCACGTTATGCCGGTCTGTTATCCAGAAAATGTGTCATTTACTTAACACAAGATGACCACGTGGACAACGTTAGAGTCACGCATGACGCGTCACGCCACTTGACTTTCTTAACAGAGATCGTTGGCTCATGGTTATATGACCATGCAATTAGCATATAATTTCCTCCTCCTCCATTTTTTTTTATTTTGTTATTTATATCTGTTATTTGCATTTTTATATATTTTTTTTATCAGATGTCTAACTCGATCTTCAACTCCAAGTGCAACTCGAAGTCTAACTCGAACTCGAACTCGAATGCAAACTCGATGGTTCGGGATTCCCGCAGCCCTCACATACCCTTGTCATCCCTGTAGTTTTGTTGTTAGTTTTGTCTAGGTTCTCAAGCGCTTAACAATTTTTCCCACGATACTCATGTTTGGGGAGTCACCATCCAAGTTATGTTTCCATCGTACCCATCGCACTCCATCGGTACCTCTTCGCAGGAGCGCACGGAGACCTGACTAAACGGGCGAGAGTTGTCTTGTTTTTTCTACATCCTGTTTTTCCCGTCACGAGAGTCTGATACCCGCTGGAACTGTTGTGGATTGATCTATAACATGTTATAAAGTGCAGTTCTCAGTTCCTTAAACCTAACATCTTTTAGTTTTGTTGTGTTTAAAATATTCCCAAAGAGAAAACAAATGCGATTAAAATTTCGCGGAATATTTTTCATGCTATTCGGTAATGGTTATCTGTAAAATTCTGAATAATGACGAGATGATAATTTTTTACGTAAGAATAAACACATTCTGTTTATGGTCACGTTCTTTTGACTGAGATGTACAAGTTGTCATATGCTCATATTGTACTGGTAAAAGAAAATATGATAAACACGCAACTTTATCGAGTCAAAATCAAAGGCTCTTTAAACCAACTCGTGATATTTGAAACAGAAGTGTTTATATGATACATACGGACAGGGTTTGAGGGGTTTGTATGTTGCGTGACTCAGCATAAAACAATCATTAATTTACAGGTGGAACACTTGAGCTGTTATGATTGTAACTACCGATAAAGTAATGAGTTCCAACCAGGAGTCATAATCGGGGACGGAGACCGTAAACGCGCGCCATTTCTAGTATTGGGGTTGTCCCCATGATATGGGACAATTTTTCTATTTTTAGAACAAATTGCGCCATCGCCTGCCGCACACGCGCGTACATGCTGCGAGGATTTTTGCGGATGTCGCGCGGGGGAAATGGCATCCGAAATTCCCGAGCGTTTTCATGTCTTTGGCCCACAACTCAACGCGTTTACGTCTGTTGGAATTTTGCTTAAATATTTTCGTCGTAAGCTACTCCAGTTGGAGTGAAGTAAGACAGTGTCGAATTTAGGTATGTTCCGCTTTAAGCTTGTATATATCGCTGACCAAGTTGTGTTCCGATGCTTCTTTTACATAAGCTGTACATTACTCCACCGTAAATTTCACATATGTTGAAGATTAACAGCTTTTCCATGACACAGCAAAACACTAGCTGGATATTTTTAGATATAGCAGAGTTTCAGGACTTCGTAGTTTCCTAGTTCCTCTTACCACACGCTTGCGAGGAATTTGCCAGTCTATCGCGGCCGAAAAGTAAAACAAAACAATTGCTAGTTTGAGTTTCGCCTGAATTGTAAGCAACGCTTGATGTTTCATCAAGGCCCAATAACTTTACGTCCGTAGATACTGCTCAGTTTTATTTGTGTAAAAATCCAGTAAATTGTCTTTTGTCGATGAATGAGAGCGTCCGCCGATGCGTGTTTTGTATAGTCAGTAAACATGACAAATTGTACTTCCGCCGCACTTTCATGTGAAAACCTACATCGAATTCAAACAATAACTCCAGAGTTTTTAAACATGTTTAAGATTGATAAATGTTTGAGAACATAAAACTAAGCTGAAAATGTGTGAATAAAGCAGAAATAATCAGCAAAGTTACGATAACGCTTTCTTTAATCAACCTCGAATAACGATTTCGATTTTGTTGATCGAGTTATCAAAACTCCTTGTCTATTTTCATTTTCGCAGTGTAAAATTTCACTCTGTTGAAGAAACACACATAATGTTAGTGGCCTTCTTGCGTTCGTGAATTTTGTTGCAGCATCTCAGCATAAAAGATAACGAAAGAAATCTTTGTCAAGATTTGTTGACAATTGAAAACACCGACTCGGACTGCTGCACTATGTAAATGAGCTAGTTGTACGCGTCAGACTTTCCTTTCAAAAACTCTTGCAAACTCGCCAAACAAGCAGAAACAATAAGAAACCATGAAAAACAGGTTTTGGTTATGATTAAGTATTGTCTGAGAAACTCACAAATTAACTCGATACCAGAGTAGAGAGTTTTCTTGCTATATTCTTAAGTCAAAACAAACGCAAAAGCATATACGCGTAAGCTTACAACTAGCGCGAGCAGATCTTATCATTCATTCCCAGCGCGAGATTGAACACAGGCAGCCCAAGCTCTCTCTATGAACCACACAAGCAACACAATATGGCGTCGAATTATAAGGGATTATATGGAATTTTCTACAAGATATCCATGGAGGTAGTTAAAAGTGAAAATTCTCAATAAAAATGGCTTACCTTATTCCAGACGTGTGTTGTTTGCTCCTGGTGTGGTTATTTTACCGATTGCACTTGATTTAAGCGACTTTTTTGAATTCCGATTTTCCCTTTATAAAGAGAGGACAAGGCGAGACACCTCAGTCGGAACAGCCTGCCGAACGAAGTCAAAAATCCCAGGCTAAAATGTACCCACGGCCACAAATCCACCACAGAATTCAACCCAAAGGTTGATCTTTCATTTCAATCCTCTAGCCACACAATCGCAGCCCTGCGAGCGACGCCAGGCGGCTCTTCGTGTCCCCAGTGAAACGATAAAACTATGGAAGAGCTCCGTGTCGTTTGATCCGCGACCCAACGACCGTTGAAATCGGCTTGGTAACCTCGTCATGTTGGCAAACCAAGACTCGCCGGGGGTACTAGACCGCAATTTGTCAAATTTGTCAAACGTAAGATCAACGGCGAAAGCTCCGTAGAAACTGAGGAGATCATTTTTGAAGTGGAAGTCATGGTAAGTTTTCACGTTTACGCACCTTTGAGTTACTTGGTCCTCGCCTCACCAATTTAACTTCATCTCCCCATAATTCGTTAAGAATTCTCCCGAGCAAATTTGAGCAAAACAGAGTTCAATTTGCTTACGGCAATTTCTTCCTCTTCGTATGTTCTAGACAAAATTTTGCTGGCTTCCATTACAGTTTCCTCACAATATTCGTTATTCCACAATACCCTAAGAGAAGCAAATTTAGTTTGTCAGCTCGAGAATATTTTATACAAACAAATCAAAGGTGCATAAACGAGAAAACTTACCACGACTTCCACTTCAAAAATGATTGAATCTCCTCAGTTTCTACGGAGCTTTCGCCGTTGATCTTAAGTTTCTTTGGTTTTGAAGCCATTTTGCAAAAGCGTTCTGTACGATTTTTATTTTGCATTGTAAATTCGACCTGAGGGCATTACAAGAAGTTTAGTTGACAAATTGCGGTCTAGTACCCCCGGCGAGTCTTGGTTTGCCAACATGACGAGGCTACCAAGCCGATTTCAACGGTCGTTGGGTCGCGGATCAAACGACACGGAGCTCTTTATCGTTTCACTGGGGACACGAAGAGCCGCCTGGCGTCGCTCGCAGGGCTGCGATTGTGTGGCTAGAGGATTGAAATGAAAGATCAACCTTTGCCCTTGAATTCTGCGGTGGATTTGTGGCCGTGGGTACATTTTAGCCTGGGATTTTTGACTTCGTTCGGCAGGCTGTTCCGACTGAGGTGTTTCGCCTTGTCCTCTCTTTATAAAGGGAAAATCGGAATTCAAAAAAGTCGCTTAAATCAAGTGCAATCGGTAAAATAACCACACCAGGAGCAAACAACACACGTCTGGAATAAGGTAAGCCATTCTTATTGAGAATTTTCACTTTTAACTACCTCCATGGATATCTTGTAGAAAATCCCATATAAACCCTTATAATTCGATTCCACATTGTGTTGCTTGTGTGGTTCATAGAGAGAGCTTGGGCTGCCTGTGGATTGAAGTCTTGTTTTCGACCCTGAAAAACCCACCTTTTCCGTTAGCTCAGAGCATAAAACTACCGTGATATAAGAGACCTGGTTCTTATTCCCTGCCTTATTCCCTGCCATCGCTGTGAAAAATCTACAAGAGAATCTCGCAACTCTCACCATTTGATCACGCAACGTGACAACATTCACGCGAGAAGCCCCGACACGTGCGTGGATCCGCGCGGATATATGGCATCAGGATGGCGCAATTTGTTCTAAAAATAGAAAATTGCCCCATATCATAGGTGCGCGCGGATCCCAAGACTTACGGTCTCCGTCCCCGATTATGGCTCCTGGTTCCAACAACAAAAAAACTGAGCGCAAATACAGTACTTTATATGTAAATAACTATAATCAACTTAATTCCTATCGCATGAGACAAACACCACGTTTTATTTTACCTAGCCTCTCCTCGCCATTGGAATTACGCTGGCCAGTCGAGGGCTATTCTGAGGGTTGTCAATCAATCAGCGGTTGATAGCTATTTGCTATTCATCAATTGCAAGTTGGTGAAGTGTTGCGGGTTCGAATCCTGGTGAGGGACCCTTTCTCCTCCCTAGCTACTAATGGTTGGTTTGCGTTTAGATAGGCATTGGAAAATAAAAATGTTCTAGCCATAAACGCTGATGTAATTCTATAAGAAAATGAGGCAGTATGGAGATTTGAAATAATTGGCGGAAAGAAAAAACCTTTCGAGCTTGAAACCCTCCCCCATGTTATTTGGGAATGCTTCGGTTAAAAGCTGTCAAAACCATAGATGAATCGAATTATACATCTACTTTTGTAGTATATCAAATGGTCTTTAATTTGGGAACGCTTGTTGGACTGCAAATGCGAAAGATCAGTTCATCGCTTCAATGGCAGACTTATCCACCAAGGAAAGACACATGTCACTGAAATGAATTGCCCGTGAAGGCCAAGGAGAAAGTCGTACGGGAACTAGCCAAATGTTATATACGTACGTGTTTCAGCTATTCAAAAGCAACTGTTAGAGACAGTTTGCCTTACCGTGCCCCTCTGCGGGTCGCGTGATTTTTGTGACCATGTGCTCTTGGCAGTTTGGTGTGCGTTGTTTTGTGTGTAGGCGGAAAGTTTGCTTTTACCTTCGCCTTTTACTTTCTCGATGTTGACATCTTGATTAGGCCTGAAGATGCCCAAAAATATGTAAGTGGTCGCTCATTTGTATTGGTTTTTTTTGTAATTCAATATTTGTTCGAGTCGCAAGCTTTACATATGTAACTTTCAGCTGTACCGAACCGACGGAAGGACGAGTAGCAGAATAAACATCTTCAGTGTACAATTTGTTTGTGGATTTTTTCAACAGCAACTTCCTCTAGAAAATTGCCAGTCTAGGAAAGTAACTATCAAGAAAGACTGCTAAGTGGGAAGGTAACGAGGATCATTTTTCTTAGGACTGCGAATCTAAGACCTGTAAGAAAACACTGCCATTTTAAGGGCCCATTAACCGATCTTTTCGAGCCATTGCTAAGGAAAATTTATTCTCATATACCCTCATCAGTTTTAGTTAGTTCAGAGTTATTTCATGTGTTTTAACTTGTTCATGATGAGTAACAGTGATGACGTCATCAGGCCACGCCCATGGTCATGTGACTAGTACAGAAAAAATGCAAAGGCTCCCAGGCAAATTACTTTATCTGGATTTTTTTCATTGATTTAATATTTTAATTTAAATCCTCACTACGCTATGCATCGATTTTGTTTCGCATGATTTTGAAAAAGGAATGCATAGCTATGTTTCCATTATTGGCTTTAATCGAAATTCGTCGAAAAAGGCTGGATTTAATGAAAAACCGCGTTTCCTTTAGCATTTAGAGAAACCGGAAGAGCGCCGATATATGTTGGAAGTTACCCTATCAGCGGGTGCGCAATTTACACTACCAGCGCAGTTCGGTAAGATCAAACAAAGCCACACGGAGTTAGTTTTTCTCTTTCTATTGCTCTTGTTTTTCTGTCTTGCTCTTATTTTGTCTTTGCTTGTACTTTTTTTACTTGGCATTTTGTGAAACACAAAGAAAAACATCTAAAATGTAAGCGAATTTGCAAGCTTTTGAGTTGTTATTATTTTCTGCGCTCAGGCTGACGTGAGTAACCGGAAGTGAAATTTCACCTCCTTAGCAACGGGTGCGAGTGCGCGTAGGAATCGGTTAATGGGCCCTTAAGTTTCATCTCTTTACGTTAAAAACATGTTCAACTTTAACAATAGTTTTTAGGAGAGGTCGAGACTGGCAATGTTATTCACTCCCATGAAAGTGGAGGAAAATGACATAGTGGCAACAGTCCAATCAAGTATTCATTACAATCATCTAGCGGGTGAACTTCATTTGGTTTCGCGGTGAACAGCAGGTAACAAAAGTTCAATAACACGGCTATGGCGTTGAACATAAATGAACACATCTGGATCAAAGTAACATATTCTTCAGAAATCTTTAGATCCATCTGAAGAGAGCAGCCCTATAAGAGGCAAA